>NC_057809.1:449771803-449990856 GCF_018294505.1 Triticum aestivum | reverse complement strand
ATACATTGAGCGCTCTCGTCATGTCTCCCAGCCACACACAAACTTCACATGTGCCCTAACATTCCGGTAGGCCAGTCGCCCTATATCTTTGACTTGCACACACACACACACAATTTTGATGGCTCTCTTCATCGATCTCGCACCCACCCACTTGATCCTCTCTTCGACTCTATCGATAGCTATGACCCCTCCCTCTCTTCTCGTGGATTGCCCGACCCTCTATGTATGATATGGATAGGCCTCCATTTCACACACATTGCATGCAAAATTTTGTTTGAGATGTCATCGACACATATTCCCACAAATAATTCACAAAAACAACCCCCACCCCACCCCTACCCCAAAACAAAAAACACTACGAACACGGTTTGTATATCTCACACACACATCCACGTAGGTGGGGGACGTGCACGAAGAGAAGAGGTGCATGCACGGCGCACGTACTCCTGTCTCTTTCCCAACCACACCCGTGCGGGTACACGGTGGAGCTCATTTCTGTATGGAAAAGGCAGCCCACGTGGTAATTTGGCATGTGTACTGGTTGTCCACTTGGTGGAGGCAGGATCGTCTACCATGAGTGAACAAACAAATTGCGACTTGACGTGGTATGTTAAAAAAAGAGGCAAACCATGTGGGGCCTACCTTAGAGGCAAGGCTCTATACACTGGAGTACTTTTGATGTGTCTCGTCAACTCGCAGAATGAGGAGAAGCTTGCTTAGTACATCGTCTCCCCCGTTCCTAAATATAAGTCTCTGTAGAGATTTCACCATGAACCACATGCGGATGTATATAGATGCATTTTAAGTGTAGATTCATTCATTTTGTTCCATATGTAGTGGAATCTCTACAAAGACTTATCTACTAGTAATAGCTAGCCCCCACTACTAGGAATTATCTATCCTCTCCTTGAGCCACATCATCAAAATTGATGTAGCCGTTAGATGAAGTAAATCAGTCCATAATAGCCGTCTGATCTAGACGTTGAGAGGCTCCACACTAAGCCACATGCAAGCATGTAGAAATACTGTGGCACATGCATGTGAGTGGGTTTTAAATCACATCAACATGTCTGCATGCAAGAATGCACCGGTAGCATGCATGTAAGTGAGCTTTTAAGTCCCATTAACATGTCAAAAAGAAAAATATAATCCCATTATGAAGTAGGAGTTGGCTGATCTTTTTTCCTTACGTGGGATGATCTAAATGATGATGGGAGTTTATTTAGTTTGGCTACCACATTTGTCATGCGGTTATAGAGTTTTTTTAGTTCTATAAAATCGATAATTTTGTGCAGAGAGATATACTGCTGTTCCGCGGCAACGTGCGGGGACTCATCTAGTAATATTTAGGAACGGAGGGAGTACTATGTAAAGAGTTAGGTGTCGCACGGTGATAGTGTGAGGTGGGCCATGTAATCACTGAGCCTGCGTGTTTTCACTGCTCTTGCACTCCTCCGCTGTAAGAATAGAGAAAATTGTAATCTAGTAGTAGTACCTCCTTTCACCGAAAGCGTGGGACATCCAGCAGTCCTAGCACCTAGCAGTGCTTCCAGGACGTAATTCTTCTGTGCAGCAATGAGGATAGTCCTCAAGTTACGGACCCAGACCGTGTAGTTGCTACCATCATCTTTCAACATAGCTTTCTCTAGGAACGCATTAAAATTCAACGGAACAACATCACGAGCCATTTATCTACAATAACATAGACATGCAAAATACTATCAGGTACTAAGTTCATGATAAATTAAAGTTCAATTAATCATATTACTTAAGAACTCCCACTTAAATAGACATCCCTCTAATCATCTAAGTGATCGCGTGATCCATATCAACTAAAGCATGTCCGATCATCATGTGAGATGGAGTAGTTTTCAACGGTGAACATCACTATGTTGATCATATCTACTATATGATTCACACTCGACCTTTCGGTCTCAGTGTTCCGAGGCCATATCTGCATATGCTAGGCTCGTCAAGTTTAACCCGAGTATTCTGCTTGTGCAAAACTTGCTTGCACCCGTTGTATGTGAACGTAGAGCTTATCACACTCAACCATCACGTGGTGTCTTGGCATGACAAACTATAGCAATGGTGCATACTCAGGGAGAACACTTATACCTTGAAATTTAGTGAGAGATCATATTATAATGCTACCGTCATACTAAGCAAAATAAGATGCATAAAGGATAAACACCACATGCAATCAATATAAGTGATATGATATGGCCATCATCATCTTGTGCCTTTGATCTCCATCTGCAAAGCACCATCATGATCACCATCGTCACCGGCTTGACACCTTGATCTCCATCGTAGCATCGTTGTCGTCTCGCCAACTATTGCTTCTACGACTATCGCTACCGCTTAGTGATAAAGTAAAGGAATTACATGGCGATTGCATTTCATACAATAAAGCGACAACCATATGGCTCCTGCCAGTTGCCGATAACTGTGTTACAAAACATGATCATCTCATACAATAATTTATATAATAACATCTTGACCATATCACATCACAACATGCCCTACAAAAACAAGTTAGACGTCCTCTAATTTGTTGTCGCAACGTGGCTGCTACAGGCTTAGTAAGAACCGTTCTTACCTACGCATCAAAAACCACAATGCGGTATAGTGATTGCTTTTTGATCTTCAGAAAGAACCATGTTCGTTGAATCCGATTCAACTAAAGTTGGAGAAACTAACACCCGCCAGCCACATGTGTGAAAAGCACGTCGGTAGAACCAGTCTCATGAACGCAGTCATGTAATGTCGGTCCGAGCCGCTTCATCCAACAATACCGCCGAATCAAGAAACAACTAGTGACGGCAAGCAATATGTATATACCCACGCCCACAACTCCTTTGTGTTCTACTCGTGCATATAACATCTACGCATAGACCTGGCTCGGATGCCACTGTTGGGGAACGTAGTATTTCAAAATTTTGCCTATGATCACGCAAGATCTATCTAGGATAAGCATAACAACGAGCGGGGAGAGTGTGTCTACGTACCCTCGTAGACCAAATGCGGAAGCGTTAAGTAACGCGGTTGATGTAGTCGGACGTCTTCGCGATCCAAGCGATCAAGTACCAAACGCACGGCACCTCCGCGATCTGCACACGTTCAGCTCAGTGACGTCCCTCAAACTCTCGATGCAGCTAAGGCCGAGGGAGAGTTTCGTCAGCACGATGGCATGGTGACATTGATGATGAAGTTACCGACGCAGGGCTTCGCCTAAGCACTACGACAATATGACGGAGGTGTGTTTCTGTGGAGGGGGGTGTCAGATTTCGGGTTCCGGCTAAACCCTTCAGGTTTGAACACTGGGGTGCACGCGAAGATCTCTCCCTCACTGATCATAGCCTAAAGCACTTCGCGATCTCTAAGGCTAGCTCGACGAACTCACAACACAGGAGACACAAGATTTATACTGGTTCGGGCCACCGTTGCGGTGTAATACCCTACTCCAGTGTGGTGTGGTGGATTGCCTCTTGGGCTGATGATGAACAATACAAGGGGAAGAACAACCTCCTAAGGTGAGGTGTTCTTGTGCTTGGTTGGTGTGTAGCTACGGATGAAATGGCTTAGATCTAAGACGAGGTCCATCCCCTATACTATGGTGGCTAATCCTATTTATAGAGGCCCTGGTCCTCTCCCCAAATATTGAGCGGGAAGGGAGACAACAACGGCCAATTTGAAAGGGGACAACTAGTACAAGTTATCCTGACAAAAGCAGTCTTCGCCTGCCAAAGGCTCTGGTGGTGACGCCGTCTTGGGCTCCAAGGTGACCTCCGTCCTGCCGTCCTGCTGGTCTTGGTCTCATTGCACCGATATGGAAACCTTTGCTTGATGCCTCGGTACTCTTCATCTGCGCTTGATTCCTTAGCACCAAAGAGGAAACAAGGACACTGTGAGCGCTAGCGCCCGCCTGGCACCCGCCTGGTCTCGATCGTCATGGCTCACGTCATTGGAACCTCATGAGGTTTGCTTGGCCTTGATCTCTCCGCCCCTCACGAGCCAGCCTGGTGAGGCCACTCCCGAGGAGGTCTTGTGTCGTCCGCCTCGCGAGGCTTGGCCCCTCGCGAGGGTCTTGAATGCTTGTTGGTGAAGATGGGCTGTATGGGCCCGCTTATAGCGCCACACCGTGGGCCGCAGGCAGGCAAGTCTGGGACCCCCGTTCCCAAAACGCCGACAGTAGCCCCCGGGCCCAAGGCACGCTCGGGCTTGGCTTTGAGGCGAAGGCAAGGGGCAAGTGCGGAGCGCCGCGGGCCCCAATAGCCCACGGCCTTGGTCGACGCATGGCGGTTGATTCGACGTGCGCGTATCCGCTTCCCCACACAGCCTCGGCAACTGCCCAATTTGACGAGTCCCTGCTGTATGCAAGGAAAAACCATCATTACTTATGATCGTGGTGGTCGTTGGTTGGCCTTATTCTGCTATAAATGGGGAGGGGGCAGAACCCCATCACCCATCTCTCCTCTGCCTCTCCCGCTTCTCCTCCTTCCTTGCTCCGCTCCTTGCTGGTGCAGTCATGGCGCCGACTCGGTGGTTCTCGGCCGCGGAGAAGGGCAAGGCTCCCCTCAACAAGCCCGACCTGCTTCCGCCGAAGAAGAGGTGGTCCCATCGCTGCGAGATGGTCGTGAGGCCGGTGGTGTCACGGTCGTGGTACGAGAGGCCACCTCCTGGGTAGCCGTTGCCCTTGTATGCTCACGCTAATGATTCCGGAGGAAGGAGCGGTGAGCGCCGCCGCCTGTGCCAAAGGCCGAGGCTGCCGTGCCGCGGAGGCGCACACTGTCGCCCTAGGGGTCCACGCTGCGGACTCCTTGCGCGAGTTCGTGCTATGGGCGGTGATGCCCCCGAGCACTTGCATTCACTTCCCTTCCTTCTTCTATGCAGAGATGCCACCAAGGGAACTTCTCAAGCTTTGGCTACAGCACGCCGACTGCGACGCCCCCGCGACTGGAGCGGAAATTGAAGTCGTCGCCTCCGGGAGGATCTTCATGACCCGAGGCTGGGGCGAGATTGCCTGAGTCTGCCGCGTGGAGGGCGCCCTCCCGATCCACTTTGAGTACGACGGCGCCTCCGTTCTGCTCTTCAAGGTCTTCGACGAGGAAGGCCACCGCCTGGAGTGCTGCTCTGAAGGAGGTCGCCAGGACGGCACAGCGGCGGGCGCTGGGCCTCCCGCAGGCCTCGCCTGTAGCTCCTCCAGCGACAGCGGCGACTCCTGGTGGTCCAGCGACTCTCCCGAGCTCGTGGAGTCTCCGGAGACGAGCGACGACAACTACGTGCCCCCGAGCTCCCGTCGCGCCCAAAGCAAGGCTGCAGCGTCTGGCCACCGCCATCGATGATCTGGATGGGGTTGGCGCCGACATCTCGTGGCTCATTGTTGATGATGGCGTCGACATCGTCTGGCGTGTGTAGATAGAGCTCCTAGGGATTCCTTTCCTTTTGTTCCCTGCGAGGAATCGAAACGGACCCCGCTGGGGCGTGTAAGGCGTCTATAATGTCCTTTGCTGATATCATCCTTATTATAAAGATGCGCGTGTGCGTGCTCCGTTCCAGCTAGGTTTCCCCTTTCCAATCTTGAGATGGCATGGTGCTCTACGCCGACATGTCCCGGTCCCCAGGCAGGCTTCAGCCGTCACTGGTATGCCAGGTCGCGATGTCGTGGTCAAGGCCAGTGTGGCACCCCGATCTACAAGGAACAGGGGGCCTTCGCACGTCAGCCCAGGATTACGCCTGACACACGACAGGTCCATGATACAGCATTCCAGGTACAATAATATTCATCAAATACATGTGTATAAGATTACATCATTGATGAATACAATTATCTGGCATAGCCATAAGGCTATTTAAACGGCAGCGGAAGTCTATTTTAATGGCGGCGGAAGTCTTGGTTTGGCAGCTCATCGACTCTGGCTGGGCTCCACAACTCACAGGACTGGCAAGATTACGGCCTAGCATGACGGAACAAGCGAACAATTTGGGCACGACCTACAAAACTGGCATGACACGCCAGGTTAGTACATTGAATGTACTTGCAAGACAACCAAATACATAGCATCCAAACAAACAGATGACAAAGCAAGAACCAAGCATATGCAACAGTCTATTTCAAAACAACTTCTAAGCATGGCATGATATTAACTAGAATCATAAATCAATTAAGCATGAACAACATCATAGCATCTACTAGCATGGCATATCAAATTTACTCCTAACATAACAACAGCAAAGCATAGCATATCAAAACAAGCATGGCATCATGAAACTATGCTGGAAATAAACTACCAGTTACCTCCCGTGAAGACATGTTGTAATAACCTTATGCAACAATCACTTACTCTGCCCCGGCTCCTCGGAGCACACGCATGACTTACCAAGACCTCATCTCGGGGTCATATCAACACATCATCGTGACTTCTCACGATTTTCCCATAGTCCAAGTCATCACATGATTTATCACTTTTTAATTATCACACAAGTTATTAGCAGATTTATCCTCCATTTCGACCAAGATCCGATAGCGTGACCTACTACGAACTTTTGCCCATGACCGAGGACGCGGCTATCGATAGATTAAATATACACTCTGCAGAGGTAGCGCACTTTACCCACACCACGGGACCCTGGCCTCGCACTCCCATACGTGCGGACCAAGCATTCCGACAAAACCGAGCTACTGCCATGACACTCTCCCGACCACTTCGACCAACACTTCCATGGGGTCCAGTCCTGGGTGGCCCCGTGTCTACCAAAGACACGAACGGCACCGTTGTGGCAAAACGGTCCCAAACGGGGACAAGGTACCATAAAAACAAAAAAAGCACACAATGTTATGTCCGCCTACCTGATCAGGGTAGCGCGTGCCCATAACCTTCCATCGCGGGAGGCACCGGCGAGAGGCATGGCAATAGACCCAGCTAGGACCTTCCCATAAGGTAAATGTGGTTGCACTGGAGAAAGCTCGACTTGGGTGGCACTATGATATCCCAGTGATGACGGAGGAGGTTTGTAATTATGTCATATTATTAACTTCTCCATCATCAATCATCATGCAAGCATTATTAACATGAATGCAAAAACTAACATGCAACATACCGATGCAGTAACAAAACATCAAGCATTTCAAAAGAACAATGATAGCATGCGAAACATGGCAATACCAAGTACTAGCAAACTTATCAGTGCAACAGAATTATCATAACATCGATACTACTAACATGAAACTAAACTAGACAGAAGCATGATATCATCAGTAAGAACAACAAACTAGCATGTCAATTTATTTCATGAAAGCATAAGCATGCAAGACAGATAACAAGATCATCTATCATGAATGAAATAACAACAGATGGAACATGCAAGAAACAACTGCAGGTAATCACACACACGAGGTGCAAGGAAAGTCAACATGCAAGTTCGGGGTGCATGATAAGAGGTTGGCTTGCCTGGGGGCGACAAATACTTAGGGAAGAAGTTTGAAACAATCGCGGAAAGATTTGCCGGAAACAGTTCTCTCAGGGAGGGGGCTGTTTACGGGCAACACAAAGTGGTCATTTTCACTGTGTGAAAATATTACGAAAATGGAACCAACAGAAAGAGCTCGATGAACAGAGAACGTGAGCATTGGATTCGCCTCAATCGGAGTTATAGTTGTCGAGATACGAAGGGTTGAAGTTCAGGGACCTATCGGTGAATTTTTTTTCAGCAAACAGGCCCTTGGAGGAAAAACTGAACGCGCCTTTCGGCTGAATACATTTTCTGCACAGAGAAACGTATTTTCAGCCGATGTACAAACAGAATACGCTTTCAGTAGAAGAAAACGTACTGTGAGCTGAAGCAGAGGGAAATACGCTTTCCATCCGGACGAAAGCGTACACGGGCAAAAGCCGTGTCCACTTATCCACGTCAGCAGGGCACTGGGCCACTGGCGCGTGGGGCCCACGCATAGGGGGAGGGGGTCGGGCCCTCGTCTTCTTCCTCCCTCTGTTCCTCGCGTGGAACAGAGGAGGACCAGGCGAGGCAGTGGCGAGCTTCAGGCGAGGGGGCCGGCCGGCTCCGGTCGTCTCCGGCCGTGGCGCGGCCACCGGCGATCTCGGCGTGGCCCGCCGCATCCATTCAAAGGAAGGGTGGCTGCCGGGGAGGCGCGGGGAGCAGATGGCCACCGGAAAGGAGAGCTACCGCGGCGGCACTGGATCTTGGGGGCGGTGGCTTTAGGTACTCCAGCGACGAGGTGAGGGGCTGGGGAGGATCACAGGAGCATGGGGAAGACGTGGGTGCGGTCAGGGAGTGGAGGGGTGGCTCGGGTCGCTTCAATTTAGGAGGACCGAGGCGGCGGCCATGGCGGCAATTGCAGGCGAGGAGAGGCTCGGGAGCTCGGGGAAGAGGCTTGGGAGGGGTTGTGAGCTGCGAAAGAGCTCGAGGGCTGCTTATATAGCCACAGGGACGAGCTCTAGAGGGAGGGGCGAGATGACCCACGGCTCGGCTACGTGTCCGTGCGCCGGCGACGCGCACACGTGGCCAACATCACGGGGAGAGGAGGTAAGGCGACGAGGGGGACGCGGACTACGCGCAGGAGGTCACGGAGACGAGCAACACTCGCGGACGAACGAAGGAAAGGGACAAGAGCGAGGAAGGCGACGAGCTCACGGACAGGAACTCTGCGGCCGCGACGACGGCTCAACGAGGAAGCAAACGAAGGGGGAAACGGGTCAAGGCGCATGGAGACGATGAGGCTGAGCTGTGAGACATGATTGGACAAACCAGAACCGGCCGGAGCAAGGATGCCGACGAGAACAGTGGCTAGACCATAGATTTGGCATGCATTGCCCCGTGGTCACCGCGCGCACTGGTGCAAACGGCGCGCTCCGAGCAGCCAAATCATGTCTGGGAAATGGACCTCGCTACCGTTTGTTCAAAGGCGGTAACAACTTGGTCAAGGGGCAAAGAAGGGATCTGCAGGCTGATCCAAAACATTGTTGCAACAAGGTGTTTGTGCTGCAGGGAGACAAGCACAGGAAGAGGCAGTCTGAGCTTTGGCATGGTGTGATCATACACTAAGACGATCACTTCTGCAAATTATTAGCTCACAAGGATGACTAAAAATGATAGTTGATGTAGAATGCACCACCATTGATAAAATTAGAGTTTAGGATGATGCACTCACATAGTTATTGGATAGAGCTGGAATTATGCATGGCCCAATTATTTTATGATATGAAGACGCCCAAAGAGTTTCATGCCATTTGGATGAACCAAAATAGCACTTGCTTCACAAAGCATCTCTTTGGACAAAATTTTGCAAAAATTGCACAGGGCAAATGGGGTAATGGATTGAGCCAAAACTTGGTGGAGGGAGTTGATATAGATAGGAGAATACTTGGTAAACGTTTCAGCCATAATAGAGCAAGATAAAATATACTTGCTTCACAAACTGAAAATTTAGGCAGAATCAAAGAATTGCTCCTGTGCTCACATAGTTCAATGGAATGAACTGAATTTAGGTGGAGGCTAATGATTTGAGATACTTGAGAAGATGGAAAAGTTCATCCCATTTGGAAACTCGATGAAGGTACTTCCTTCACAAGCATGCCATCTGGTCAGAAACTTTGAAAATTTTGCACAGGGAGCTAGGATGAATGGATTGAGCTCATCTTTGGTATCCATGGGTGATTTATCAAGGTTAATCACCCTTCCTAATTGAAGCTCAATTGGAATTAGGAATAAAGCACTTCCTTTGCAAAAATTTCAGAGATGGCAGAAACTTGCATTGGACCATGTGCTCAAATTATGATCTTTGGAGCATGGGTTTGGATGGAAATGGTGAAGATATATCAATTACAAACTCTACACATTATTTGGGAACTTTCCTTGCTATACAAATAGTAGCTCCTTTGGAAAATGGCAGAAATGCAATATTGGCTTAAAATAGGGAAAGACAATTTTCCTTATTTAATTATGGCCAATATATTTGCCAGAGCTAGGATTGGGCATAAAGATCAACTGCACCAATTCTCATGAATTTAGGAGAGGACTAGATATGCCTTTGGATTGTATTCCTCAGAAAGGCAAGAAAAGGAATAAATCATAATTCAAAAATATTGCATAAGACTTAGCAATATTTTTGCATATCCAAGGATTAGAAGGATATGAGGGCCTCTGGGAACATATGGGATGATTAACAGATCAAGGAAAATGATGGCTCCTTTGTAATCACAAAGGCCACATTCAAATTCCAAGAATTGGAATTAGGGTTTGAGAGGATTTGAGATGATTCAAAAGAGGTCTTGCCCACTGACAAAGACATGAGCAAGGTTTTGAAAGGTTGGAAATGATAAGAATTCTCAGAGTCATCAACAAACTCAGGAGAAAGATTTTGAAAATGAGTGCCGGGAAGGAATAACAACTCAAAAATTGATAACCCAATTTTGAGGCTATTACAAACCTTCCCCCCTTAAAAAGAATCTCGTCCTCAAGATTCCTAGGGTTACAGCACAAATGAAAGGATAACCACTCCGGGGAAAACCTCTGGGTAAATTTTAACCCTTTGGTCAGATTCAAACTAGTTGTGGTACCGATAATTGGTACACCCAGAGAGAGATATGGGCAAACACGGTTATATCCACGGCTAGGGGCATTCGAGATCAAACTCTCGAAAAATTTGCAGATGCACCCTGGTGAACAGTGGATTCACCTGCTAACACGTGGGTCCAGGGCCCACTGGCAGCCTCCTTCTTCTACCTTCGGCTAACTGCTTCTTCTGTGTTGCTGCTTCGCGTGCGGCTTGGCGCAGCGCGCATCTAGCTCATAGGGCGATGAGGACCCTAGAGCCATAGTGTGTGGCGTGCACGGCGCTGGTGTAGTGAGTACTCACGTCGCGGGCCAGCACCTTGTCGGCACTGCTTGCGGATTCGCCTCCTGGACGCTGGTGATCGAGCAACGAGCGGTTCTCCTAGACCTCGCTCACCGTACACCGGGGTTGGGCTATAAAAACGGCAGCGCGGCTCTCCTCCAACGCACAAACACAATGTCGCTCTACTACCTCTTCAGTTTGGGCGATATCGAGCCGAGCTCCTTCGGCGAGGAGGTGTTACTGGCGGTGTTGCGGTTGTTCCTCGCGGCGCTGCTGGGCATGCTAATCGGCTCATCGATACTCCTGCTGATACTCATCAGGAATGATTGGGCTTGGGACAACGTGAGGCTAGGTGTAGTGGCTCGAGATGCGGGAGAAGACGGTGCACTGCGTGGTCCTCCGCCACGCTTGATCCTCCGTCGCTTTGCGCGGGTGGAGTAATCGCGTGCTGCGGTGGAATGGTGGTGGCGACTCGGCTGCATCACGCAAGGCTGTGACGGTGGGGTGGTGAGGTTTGGATGTGGGTGAGGTGGCTGCGCCAGCTCAGGATTCAGACTAGGGCACGGGAAAAATTTCGCGGACAGCTCCACGAAATATAGGTGTCGAGGTAGAATCGGAGTTGAAATCTGTATCGGGTAGATGTACTGGATCGAATGAAATAAACTTGGCAGTGTTCCTCTGGAAACGAAATCAGGAAAAGGAATTTGAGACGAGGAACTGCCAGACGGAAATGCCTTTGCAAGGCTCTGGATCGGGAAATCTGGCACACGGGATATGCATAGAT
Source organism: Triticum aestivum (assembly GCF_018294505.1). Taxonomy (NCBI): domain Eukaryota; kingdom Viridiplantae; phylum Streptophyta; class Magnoliopsida; order Poales; family Poaceae; genus Triticum; species Triticum aestivum. The sequence continues at coordinate 449,979,214 of NC_057809.1, read as the reverse complement.
AGAGAGGGATATGTGACTTTGCATTCCCCCGAGTACTGCCCGAATGTACTCGTGGGTAAACCAGGTATGTGTGCAATATGCAGTATAATCTGAACTAGCACACAGACAGATGCAACAAACATGCAACAGAAAAAAAACACAGCAGACAAATCATACTAAAGTGTTTCAATGCTAGTGGGTATATGTAATCCTGGTATACATATACCTACACCAGCGCGCATTTTATTAGAGACTCGGGACTCACGAGGCCCTACCTCAAGGCGGGTTGCGCCTGGTCTTGATTCTTGTTCGCTATGTTGGTCCTGCGACGTGGTCAGACAACCCGCGCTGAACGAATCTCTTGAGGTTCTCGCGTGAGAAAGGCAAGCACCAATGGCCCCAGGAGGTGACGTGAACGGGGCCGGCCCGCCAGACAGAGCTCAGCCGTTGGATTTATCGATGCTTCAGTGACGGACCCGAGCATAGACGCCGTGCCTAACCCTCTCACGCGACGGGTCCTGAAGAAAGACGACCGGCGCGCGGCTCCCGTGGTGTGCGAAAATCAAGCATGCGATAATCATACATAGATTAAGCATGGAAGGCAAACTAGCTCAGGTAAATACATGAATGATACGTGCCACTGGGTCCAGCCCGAGCGGCTTGGGGATGATGCAGTCCAAGGGGCGCCCCAGCAAGGTAAGCTAAAGACATAAAAAAGAAGGGATACATGCCACAGGGACGGATCCACACGGCCTGGGAATAATGCAGCTCCCTAGGCGCTCCCAGCTAAATAAACTTGGAAAATGTCACCTGGTTCCGTTGATGAGGGGGTGTTGAGGCAGCTGAAGGTACGCAGCGAAGGGGTTGCTCCTCACGAGCCACCGGGGCCCTGAGCCTCGGGAGGCTCTAGGGGTCCAGGCGGTTCCTTGATGACCGTCGCCATCTCCACCGGGACTGCGTGATGCCTGGCCTCTTGACCCGCCATTATGCTCCTCAGGTTGCGCTGGAAGGCAGCAACCACGCTCAGCAGGTCGAACGACATGCGAACGTAGCTGTGAGGTGGACCTTCGCAGTGCCCAACACGCGAAGGCCAAAAGCGCTCCTGAGATGCGGCTCGGTTGAGCCTTGGTATGTCGATGCAGACGCGCAGCTCACCACCCTCGCCTGGGTGGGGAGCAACGCCAGGTGGGCGGCGGTGGCCGCATATTGCTCTTGCTTCCTGAAGCTCCTGAGATACCTTGGTGATGAACTCCTGAGCGCTGGGCGCTCCTTGCCCTGTGTCCTCCTGAGGGAGACGTGCCACGAAACACGCCTCCAAGTGGTGTCCGAGCGCCTCCCTCATGATGTTGGCGAGGTCTGAGGCCCTCCAAAAGAGAGCCCCCGAGCCCTACCCGAGGAGGGCACCGGGCGCGCCTGAAAGGATCGAGAAGAGGTGTCTAGAGGGGGGTGATTAGACACTAAGTACCAAAAGTTGCAGTTTTTAATTTCTTTAAGTTGAAGTGGAGTTTTGGCACAAGTTTAACAAACACAATACATATTAAGCAAGCATGCAAAGAGTATATGGGAAGCGGAAAGTAAAGCATGCAACTTGCAAGAATGTAAAGGGAAGGGTTTGGAGAATTCAAACGCAATTGGAGACACGGATGTTTTTGTCGTGGTTCCGATAGGTGGTGCTATCGTACATCCATGTTGATGGAGACTTCAACCCACGAAGGGTAATGGTTGCGCGAGTTCACGGAGGGCTCCACCTACGAAGGGTCCACGAAGAATCAACCTTGTCTATCCCATCATGGCCATCGCCCACGAAGGACTTGCCTCACTAGCGGTAGATCTTCATGAAGTAGGCGATCTCCTTGCCCTTACAAACTCCTTGGTTCAACTCCACAATCTTCTCGGAGGCTCCCAAGTGACACCTAGCCAATCTAGGAGACACCACTCTCCAAGAAGTAACAAATGGTGTGTTGATGATAAACTCCCTGCTCTTGTGCTTCAAATGATAGTCTCCCCGACACTCAACTCTCTCTCTCTCACAGGATTTGGATTTGGTGGAAAGAATATTTGAGTGGAAAGCAACTTGGGGAAGGCTAGAGATCAAGATTCATCTAGTGGAAATGGAATATCTTGGCCTCAACACATGAGTAGGTGGTTCTCTCTCAGAAAATGTGTATTGGAAGTGTAGGTATGTTCTGATGGCTCTCTCCACGAATGAAGAGTAGGTGGAGGGGTATATATAGCCACCACACAAAAACTAACCGTTACACAAAATTTACCAATCTCGGTGAGACCGAATTGAGAAACTCGGTCGGACCAATTTAGCAAACCTAGTGACCGTTAGGATTTTCGGTGGGACTGATATGCAACTCGGTAGGACCGATATGGTTAGGGTTAGGGCATAACGTAATCTCGGGGAGACCGATTACACAAACTCGGTGGGACCGATTTTGGTAATAAGCTAACCAGAGAGTTGGTCAGGCAAACATGGTGAGACCGATTACACAAACTCGGTGGGACCGATTTTGGTAATAAGCTAACCAGAAAGTTTGCATTGTAATCTCGGTAGTACCGATTACTCAATCTCGATGGGACCGATTTTGGTAATGGACATACATAGAGAGATTACAATCCCATCTCAGTGAGACCGAGATCCCTATCGGTGAAACCGATTTGCCTAGGGTTTGTGGCAGTGGCTATGACATCTGAACTCGGTGGCGCCGGATAGAAAGAATCATTAGAGCCGAGTTTGACTTTTGGTTTAGGTCATATGTGGATGTGGGTAAGGTAGTTGAGGGTTTTGGAGCATATCACTAAGCACTTTGAGCAAGCAAGCCGTTACGCAAAACCTCATCCCCTCTTGATAGTATTGGCTTTTCCTATAGACTCAATGTGATCTTGGATCACTAAAATAGAAAATGTAGAGTCTTGATCTTGAAGCTTGAGCTAATCCTTTGTCCTTAGCATCTTGAAGGGGTTCCACATCCTTTAGTCCATGCCACTTAATTTGTTGAACTTTTCTGAAACATACTAGGTAAAATTATTAGTCCAACAAGAGATATGTTGTCATTAATTATCAAAATCACCCAGGGAGCACTTGTGCTTTCAATCTCCCCCTTTTTGGTAATTGATGGCAACATACATCAAAGCTTTAGATAAAGATATAGAGAATAGCAAGTAAAGCTTTGGAAAGACATGTAACAAGCATAGGCTCCTCCTACATATATGCAATCATGTGAATATGGAATATAGAAGCATGTGAGAGCATAACCATGACAGAGTAGCAATGTGTTACATGTATCTTGGCTATATGCATTAGGGCAAAAGATATGAATATGGGAAATGTACCTTCATGCCCATGAGTCCTTGCAAACAGTATGTACATCAGCAAGAATTTCTCATACACATGACTATGATGCATATACTTACCTTGTGGTCTTGAGTTGGCTAGGATGGGACGAGCCTACGTAAACAAGGTTAGATAACACAGATGCACCCACTAGCTAGAGCAAACAAAAGAAACCACAAGAGTACCAAGACTGGGATGACATGTAGAGTGAGTACAGAGTACCACGATAGATATTGACATGTCCCCAAAGACAAAGATATGCAATGAATTTAATAGATTTCTTTCCCTTGAATGTCTTGCTCCCCCTGAATCTAGCATGAGATACTGGGAGAAGATAGGGAACAGAAAAACAGAGGTCAAGGAAACAAATGAACAGAGCTAATGCAAATAAGCACATATGAACATGTCTTTCCCCCAAGAAGACATGTGGCATCTCTCCTCTTGAACATCAAGAATCTGGGATCCTTGAAGATTACTCTTTCCTGGAGTATTCCCTCCCCCTAGAGATCTCTCCCCCTAGAGATATGATTAAGCTTTGATGTGATCTCTCTCTCTCCCTTTGACATCAATTTCCAAGAAGGGTCTTCTGGAATTTGTTGTGAATGGGTTCGGTCCTTGAATCACAGTACAAAGCATTAAGGTAAATGTGATGCTTGCAGAGGACAAGATTCATTGAGTGGAGCTGGATCAAGAATAAAGCAGGAATAAATGGCAAAATGTTTTTCCTGTAGTGAAATCGGTGTCACCGAGTTGTATGCTTCGGTTGCTCCGAAAATCTTCAGCTAGACCGGAGACATGAAACTAGTGGAACCGAGTTCATCACAGAGAAAAACACTTGTCACCTTAGCTCACTGGACAAATAAGATCTCACAAAGATTTGCAATGAATTGGATGTAGAAAATGCAGAACAAAAAGCAAAGAAAAGAAACTAAAAGATCTAGATGAAGTTTTTTTGAAAGGGGAAACAAATATGCATGAGACAAATGCAAGAACATAGAAAAGAACACAAGAGAACTTCATCTAGAGTTGGGAGGTGACAAAGTCACCTATGTTAGAGTATATTGACTTAGGAGTCAAGTGAGATCACTTGATCATAGGTCGTACTCATCGTTTAAGCTCAAAATGGGGTTACCATATTTCGTTGAAGTATCTTGATGTATTCACATCTTATCGAGTTGCTTTGACTCATGACTTGGAGTAAAGCTACTCTAAGATGGAATAACAAACCTTGGGTGGCGGTGTTGATCTTGATCATGTAGTTGAACTTGTGTGGGTTGCTCAAGGTTGATGTAGCCCATCAAGAGTTGGGAGCACCCTTTGGATTTTGAGTTCATCTACCTACATGGGTTAGTTTTCACAAGAAAGAGCACTTGTGTATCCAACATGACAATCATGAAACTCAACATAGAATTTGTCGAAGGATATGTTTGAAAGGTTTCGTGCTTCCTTGTCATCAACCACCATTGTGTAGAGACTTGGTGATGTAGAGATTGCTCAAGATGTGAGTGAGTTGCAATCTCATAGATTTGGATTCATCCAAGTACCTACAAGGGTTAGATAACATGCAAGATGCAAATTTTCAAGACATAAGATAATCATCATAGGAGAAATATCAAGTGATTAGTCGTAAGCTCAAGTCTTGCATGTATCCAATGGAGTTCCTACTCCAAGTTTGAAGCATCAATGATGTTCAATTCACCTCTTAACCTGCAAAACACTTTCTCATCAAGTGGTTTAGTGAATATATCCGCTAATTGCTTATCGGTGCGAACATGCTTAAGGTTTTGTCTTGATTCACGAGGCCCTACCTCAAGGCGGGACTCACGAGGCCCTACCTCAAGGAGGGTTGCGCCTGGTCTTGATTCTTGTTCGCTGTGTTGGTCCTGCGACGTGGTCAAACAACCCGCGCTGAACGAATCTCGGTGCGAACAAGATCAAGGACTGACTAGACATTGTAATTCATGGTAAAAGAGATCCAGTCAAGTCATACTCAATGTAAACTAACAGTAATGAATGCAAACAATAGCGGTGCTCTCCAACTGGTGCTTTTTAATAAGAGGATGATGATTCAACATGAATGTAAATAGATAGGCCCATCACAGAGGGAAGCGGGGATTTGTAGAGGTGCCAGAGCTCGGTTTTGAAATAGAGGTGAATAATATTTTGAGCGGTATACTTTCATTGTCAACATAACAACCAAGATATGGCGATATCTTCCATGGTACACACATTATAGGCCGTTCCCAAACAAAATGGTAAAGTTTATACTCCCTGAGGGAGTCCTGGATTAGGGGGTCTCCGGACAGCCGGAATATATCCTTTGGCCGGACTGTTGGACTATGAAGATACAAGATTGAAGACTTCGTCTTGTGTCCGGATGGGACTCTACTTGGCGTGGAAGGCAAGCTAGCCAGTACGAATATGGATATCTCCTCCTTTGTAACCGACCTTGTGTAACCCTAACCCTCTCCGGTGTCTATATAAACCGGAGGGTGTTAGTCCGTAGGACATAACAAAAAACATACAATCATAGCATAGGCTAGCTTCTAGGGTTTGGCCTCTCTGATCTCGTGGTAGATCAACTCTTGTAATACCCATATCATCAAGAATAAATCAAGAAGGACGTAGGGTTTTACCTCCCTCAAGAGGGCCCGAACCTGGGTAAAACATTGTGTTCCCTGCCTCCTGTTACCATCCGCCTTAGACGCACAGTTTGGGACCCCCTACCCGAGATCCGCCGGTTTTGACACTGACATTGGTGCTTTCATTGAGAGTTCCTCTGTGTCGTTGCCGTTAGGCTTGATGGCTCCTACTATCATCGATAGCGATGCAGTCCAGGGTGAGACTTTTCTCCCCGGACAGATCTTTGTGTTCGGCGGCTTCGCACTGCGGGCCAACTCGCTTGGCCATCTGGAGCAGATCGAAAGTTACGCCCCTGGCCGCCAGGCCAGGTTTTTAAGCTTAAACTACACGGCCGATATCCACGGAGACTTGATCTTTGACGGATTCGAGCCTCTACCTTGTGCGTCAAGCGGTCACGATGAGTACGATCTAGCTTTTCCATCGGACAGTGTTCGAGAAATCACACCGGCAGCCGCTCCGACCCTTAATTCAGAGCCAGTTGCGCCTCCCATGGGCGGGTGGATAGACCCCGCCACAGAGGCCGCATCCCCAACGACGATCGAGCTGAATATCGATCTTACACTTCGCGAGAGCCATGTTGTTGAACTGTCGGATACTTCTCCAGCCACGGACTCCGAACCGCCTGCGCCCGTTCCTATCGAATCCGGTTGGGCGCCGATCATGGAGTTTACCTCCGCGGATATCTTTTAGCACCTGCCCTTCGGCGACATACTGAATTCATTAAAGTCTCTCTCCTTATCAGGAGAGTCCTGACCGAAATATGTCCAGCAGGATTGGGATGCGGATGACGAAGAAATTCGCCGCCCACCCACCACCCATTTAGTAGCCACTGTCGATGACTTAACCGATATGCTCAACTCCGACTCCGAAGACATCCACGGTATGGACGACGATGCAGGATACGAACAGGAACCACTGCCCACAGGGCACTGGACGCCCACTTCATCACATGACGTATACATGGTGGACACGCCAAAAGAAGACGACGACGAGGAATGGAAGGATGCAACAAAGGGTTGTCCCCTCGAGAAGCAGTCAAAGCGGCGGTGTAAGCGCCGCTCCAAATCCCGCCTCGGCAGAAACAACGATCATATAGACCCAGCGTTAGAGCAAGGTGAACCATCGCCGGACCACGGGAACACGGAGAATCAAACCGAACAATCCGACTCTGTCAAAGATAATAGTCCGGACGACATCACACCGGACAGACACCCGGAGCAACAGAATGCCCATCAAAGGGTTGTTGCCACCGTGAGGAGTCTAAAAAAAGCAGAAGCAAAGGCTCAAGGCTGCGCAACACACACTCAGAATTAGATGGAGTAAAGTGCTCAACACAGCAGCGAAGTACGGCGGTAATCACCCCACCAAGAGCTACCCGAAGCGAAAGTTGCAACCTGAATTCGATGAGGAGGCCTTAGATCCCCCACAACCAAAAACTAAAACGGCCATCTGGCCGGATAGACGACCTCACGGCCAACATAGAACGGCAAACAACGCCGCACATAAGCCAATACGCGATCCACGCGAGGGCTCACATCAAAAGGACGGCGCAACCAGATCCATCTATGGACCACGCAAGCGCGCTCCAGCATACGATGCAACACAACAAACATCCGAACAACGCGGTACACCCAGATACAGGGGTGCCGCACACCCCCTATGTTTCACCGATGAGGTGCTGGACCATGAATTTCCAGAGGGATTCAAACCCATAAACATAGAGGCATACGACGGAACAACAGACCCTGGGGTCTGGATTGAGGACTATATCCTCCATATCCATATGGCTCGAGGAGATGATCTCCACGCCATCAAGTATTTACCCCTCAAACTCAAAGGGTCAGCTCGGCACTGGCTTAAAAGCCTCCCCGAAAGCTCCATTGGAAGCTGGGAAGAGCTCGAAGACGCTTTTCGGGCAAATTTTCAAGGGAATTATGTCCGACCTCTGGACGCGGACAATTTGAGTCATATAACTCAACAGCCCAGAGAGTCAGCCCGAAAGCTTTGGAACGGGTTTCTTACTAAAAAGAATCAAATAGTCGACTGTCCGGACGCCGAAGCCTTGGCAAATTTTAAGCATAGCGTCCGCGACGAATGGCTTGCCAGACACCTCGGCCAAGAAAAGCCGAGAACAATGGCAGCATTAACAAGCCTCATGACCTGCTTTTGCACGGGTGAGGACAGCTGGCTAGCCAGATGCAGCACCAGCGACCCAAGTACATCCGAAGTTAGAGATGGAAATGGAAAATCATGACGCAGCAAAAATAATACGCGCCGGAATAAAGAAGACAGCCCAAAGAACACGGCAGTAAACGCTGGATTCAGAAGCTCTCGGCCAGGTCAGCAAAAGCCGCCCTCTAAAGGCAGCAGAGACGAATTGTCCAGCTTAAAACAAAATTCTGGACCAAATATGTCAGATCCATAGCACCCCTGGTAAACCCGCTAACCATACCCACAGAGAATGTTGGGTCTTCAAGCAGTCCGGCAAGCTCAACGCCGTACACAAGGGGAAGGATACACCAAGCGAAGACGAGGATGAGCCTCTCAAGCAAAACACTGGGGAACAAAAGAATTTTCCACCAGAAGTCAAAACAATAAACGTGTTACACGTGATGGAGAAATAAAGCGGCCCTCCCAGAGAAATATGCCCAAGGGCCTATCACCGCGGAGTCCTGCCACTGGTCATTTCAACCGATCACTTTCGACCATCGGGATTACTCAGCAAGTATCCGATGTGCAGGATGGGCTGCCTTGGTATTAGACCCAATAATCGACAGATACCATTTCACACGAGTCCTGATGGATGGTGGCAGCAGTCTAAACCTGATATATCAGGACACAATCCGCAAAATGGGGATAGACCTAACGAAAATTTGCCACAACAATACTACCTTTAAAGGAGCAACGCCAGGCCCAGGGGCTCATTGCACGGGCTCCCTGCTACTAGAGGTTATATTCGGCTTCCCCGATAACTTCCATAGCGAAAATTTAACATTCCACATTGCTCTGTTCCAAAGTGGCTATCAAGCACTACTTGGACGTGAAGCTTTCGCTCGCTTTAATGCAATACCGCATTACGCTTCCCTCACGCTTAAGATGCCCGGTCCACGTGGCACCATTACAGTGAACAGAAATATTGAGCGATCCTTGCATGCCGAACAGAGTGCGACTACCTTGGCAGCCGCACACTAAAAACGGCCTCACCAACTAAAGCATGTGATAGGTCGTCAAGACCACAGACACGGTTAGACGAGTCCGGCGCAACTACATGTCATTCACACAGGTTTGATAGGCCACACCCTTATTACAAATACAAGGGGCTCAACACGCGCAGACAAGTGGCAATTTTTACTCATCCTGGATTGTACATGGTTTCTTTAAACCTACCTTTTTACACGACAACTTTTCACCTAAGTTTCTCTCTTTTAAAGATGACCATCGTGCTACACCCGTCCAGGATACGGCACAACGGAGACACAGGCGCATACGTGCAGCAGGGACCCGTTCCAAGGATTCTTTTTAGATTAAGACCCTCCGTAAACCTTTTTTACTGTCTCTTGTTGATAGACATCCCTCGGATTCTCAGTACTATTGAGAAGGATGCTGACGTCTTGGCATGTGGCCACGTCAGAATAATGCACGTACCTGGACACCAGGGGCTTCTTACAAAGGGCACTGTTTAGGCCCGGTTTATACCATAAAAGACCAAATACCTTAGGGAGTGTTCGGCGTCGCGAGTTTGGCCTTATATGCATCAGCTCCGAATCATGTCTTTGGTCAAATGTTGGGTTTGCCCGGCTCCTGTGTTTTGCTGCCTTATGTTCCGCTCTATCGGCTAAGGCGGCACCAGGAGAACTACTGCGATTGTGCCCTGGTTCATCTGGACGAGCACCTCAGTAGAGAAAGCCGAAAACTGACTGTCATGATATAGTGTGAGACTGGTCAACCACTCGATGACCTATCAAAATGTTAGAATTCCTCCACTTTAATGAAGGGCTGTTTCCCGGCCAAGCATATACGCACCCCGAATTCGGATGAGTGCGGAGCCACCAGGGGCTATATAGTAGTCCCACTGTCAAAATCCTATGGCTAAGTGAAAGTGTTAAAGCATTATAGTCCGGTTGCCTAGTTCGCTGCGCCATCACCTCCTTATTAGGACCAAGGCGTTCGATTAAGTGTGAATACGCGTCTTCTGCGAACACCCCCGCATTATATGCGTGGGGGATGAAGCCGACGACTGCAATCTTTCAGGTTATACACATGTATACATAAACGGCCGCACAAGAGGCATCATATTACTTTCGGGCAAAAGTATAAATATAGCCTTAATAAAGTTCATAAAAACATTGTGTTTACAATGGGAATACATGTCACTCAAACATAATATTCTTCGAGCACTGGGCCTCTATCAAACGAGCGCCCTCGAGAACTTCTTTGAAATAGTGCTCGGCAGCCACTCGGCCTATGGCCAAACCCTGCGCCGCAACAGTGGTAGCATCCATCTCCGCCCAGTATGCTTTGACACGCGCAAGGGACATCCGCAAGCCCTCTATACACACCGACCTCTTCATCGCATTGATGTGCGGCACCGCTCCAAGGAACTGCTGCACTAAGCTGAAATAGCTGTTCGGCTTTGGTTTTTCCGGCCACAGATGATCTACGACGGACCTCATGGCGAGTCCGGACAACCTGTTTAGTTCGGCCCATTCGACTAGGTGATCGGTCAATGGAAGCGGATGCTCTGGAACGTTAAACTGCGTCCAGAACAGCTTGTCCACTTCATGATCTGTTTGATCTCGGAAGTATTCATCCGCATCGAGAGCGCTCGCCGCCAAGTCCATATATGCGTCTGCCGAACTCCACAGCCGATCTAGCGGGGCATACCGCAGATCTCCAAACTTCCTCCGCAGCAAAAAGGGTTTCCCAGCCGCAATATCCTCGGCTTCACGTAGCTCTTCCTTCTTTGCCCTCATAGCAGAGCGGGTGTCTTTGGTCGCCACCACGGCCTTTTCAAGGCCAGTCGCCTTCGCTCGGTTTTCTTCTTCAAGGAGCTGGCAGCGGTCGACAGTGTCTTTTAACTTTACAGCCATCTTGGCCATTTTATCTTTGCTCTCGCAATGTGCAGCCTTTTCGGCTCTTAACTCTTCGGCAACCTTTAAAGCGGCCGCATTACTAATTCTTGTTTGTTCCTTGGCTCGGGCAAGTTCCGTCCGAAGGGTCTCCACGGTGGCAGCTCCATCTGCAGTCATAACATATTAAAGATACTGGCGTTACACTGCTCTTACTATGCGACATTCACCAGAAAACATTACTTACCCTGTGCCTCGTCAAGCCGCTTGTTAACAAGCTCGATGTCGGCATCTGCCACATCTAGTTGCCGCTTTAGCTCGGCAAACTCATTAGTCCGTCTAGCCACCGGAGCTTCCACCACCTCCACATAAAGGCAGTTTGGTTATTACCTGGGACTACGATCCTCTGTTCACCGCCGTTCTCGATGACAACCAGAGTCTCAGGGGCTTCTATCTACACAGGGCACACCTAAAAAAGTGCGGTACTATCAAAAAGTATATCATTTCACGTACCTCAAAGCCCGTCAGTAGACTCACAAAGGCTTCATGCAATCCGCTTTCAGCGGATGAAATTCTTTCCATCACTATACCCATCAACGTACGATGTTCTTCTGAGATGGCCGCTCGCTCCAATAGCTCCCTCAGTACGTCCGACCGCCTACCAGACGGTGCCGGACTCTTTTGTTTGCTCTCTTCAAGAGCCGGACGCTGGGGACTTTGGGTGACTATAGGATTATCTTCTGGCCTCACCGGATCCAGAGAGGCCCTCCGCGACGACACTTCAAGGTCGCCCGCTTCTTGAGCGGGGGAGTCCGTGGGAGGCGTTTCGCTCTCCATCTTCTCCGGAAGAAAATCCCTCGAAGACGAGCTCTGCTGAGAAGGGCTAAGATCCGAACTGCAAGATAAATGCTTCGGTTATTTTCCTCAGAGGTAAGGTAGTATATCTCCACTATTAAAGTACTTTTTGATTACTTACAGCTCGTTGGAGGGCTGATCCTCGCGTGGACCTTGTGCGGCAAAAGCACCCTCCAAGGCAGGACCCTCTGGTGGAGACTTCTTCTCCCGTTTGGAAGCCTCGGTTTCCGGATCTTCAGAGGCAGTCCTCTTCCTTCCCCGAAGCGAGAGAAGGTCAGATCCTTCCCCTTGGTTATCCTCCTTCACGGAGGCGCTCATTCCCTCGGTTGGAATTGGTAGCGATGGGGGCCCGCTTTCGACCCCATTGTTCCCCCCTTTATCTTCCTTTAAGGGCTTCGGGCAAGGTGCTAGCTCAAGCATCTTTTCCAGTATCGGATTCTCCAAACCCTCGGGAAGGGGGGCCGAACACCGAATCATCTTCGCCCTTGTTAGCCAGTCCTGGTCAAAGAGCAATTTCTTAGAATGACGTCATGGTAAATGAAAGACGGTGTGTTCGGCTAAAGGATTACTTACTTGGTCGGTGGTACGATTGCTGCTCAGGCCCACGTCCTCGGTAGTATCCGGACACTCTACTTGGGGTCCGAAGAATGATTTGTACATCTCCTCGTGCGTCAGGCCGAGGAAATTCTGAATAGTGTGCGGCCCTTCTAGGTTAAATTCCCACATGCGGAGGGGCCGGTGTTTGCAAGGTTGGACTCGACGAACCAGCATGACTTGCACCACCGTAACCAGACTAAAATCTCCTTCGAAGAGATCTTGAATGCGGCTCTGCAGTATAGGCACGTCCTTGGCTGGACCCCAGCTTAGTCCTTTGCTAATCCATGACATCAGTTGTGGTGGAGGGCCCGAGCGGAAAGCAGGGGCAGCCACCCACTTGGCACTTCTGGGAGATGTGATGTAAAACCACTCCCGTTGCCATAATCTGGACACCTCTGGAAAGGAACCTTTTGGCCACGGAGCTCCTCCTATCTTGCTTATTAATGCGCCTCTGCATGCTGCATACTGCCCCTCGACCATCTTTGGCTTCACGTCAAAAGTCTTGAGCCACATGCCGAAGTGAGGGATAATGCGGAGGAAGGCCTCACACACGACAATGAATGCCGAGACATGGAGAAAGGAGTCCGGGGCTAGATCGTGGAAATCTAGCCCGTAATAGAAATCAAACCCCTAACAAAGGGATCCAGGGTGAGGCCTAGACCTCGGAGGAAGTGGGAGATGAACACAACGTTCTCGTTGGGTTCAGGAGTAGGGACGACCTGTCCTCGGGCGGGCAGCCGATGCGAAACCTCGGCGGTCAGGTATCTGGCCTCCCTCAACTTCTTGATATCCTCTTCCGTAACAGAGGAGGGCATCCACCAACCTTGAAGGCTAGATCCGGACATGATTGAAGGTCCGAAGCACCTGACCTAGGCTTTGGGTGTTAGAACTCAAGGCGGGGGAAGGATTCGATTGAGCACGGGAGGGAAAAAGTAAAAGCCTTGTCCCTTTATAAAGAGGGTGAATATCAAGCGTACTCTCCGTAGCCGTTTGGGACTTGACTATAATCTAGGAGGCCTAGACACGGTTGGGTTACCCACGACCGTATTGATGAGAATCTCGTAATTAGGGGAACATGATCTCTGCTTTGACAAGACGTGTCAAGAAACCGCCTCGCGTTGTGTGTGGAGTTGGTTGAAGAAAAAGGTTCGAATAATCACCGAACCATGGCATGATGTCATGTTGCCAAAATGTGTCAGCAAATTAAGATTTGTGGAAATATTATTCTCTCTACAGTGGAATGTGGAACTTATTTTGCAGGGTCGGACACTATCCTTGTATTCAAATTCTTCTATGGTGTATTCGGAGGAGGAACCCGCCTTGCAATGCCCAAGAAAATACTGTGCACCGGACTCATCGTCATTGAAGCCTGGTTCAAGGGCTACTGAGGGAGTCCTGGATTAGGGGGTCTCCGGACAGTCGGAATATATCCTTTGGCCGGACTGTTGGACTATGAAGATACAAGATTGAATACTTCGTCTTGTGTTCGGATGGGACTCTACTTGGCGTGGAAGGCAAGCTAGGCAGTACGAATATGGATATCTGCTCCTTTGTAACTGACCTTGTGTAACCCTAACCCTCTCCGGTGTCTATATAAACCGGAGGGTTTTAGTCCGTAGGACATAACAAAAAACATACAATCATACCATAGGCTAGCTTCTAGGGTTTAGCCTCTCCGATCTCGTGGTAGATCAACTCTTGTAATACCCATATCATCAAGAATAAATCAAGCATGATGTAGGGTTTTACCTCCCTCAAGAGGGCCCGAACCTGGGTAAAACATCGTGTTCCCTGCCTCCTATTACCATCCGCCTTAGACGCACAGTTCGGGACCCCCTACCCGAGATCCGCCGGTTTTGACACTGACACTCCCCCTCCACCAACAAGCATCAATCCATGGCTTGCTCGAAACAACGAGTGCCTCCAACTAACAAGAGTCCTAGGGGGAGTTTTGTTTGCAATTATTTTGATTTAGTTTGCATAGATCATGGGACTAGGCATCCTGGTAACCAGCCATTTTCTCGTGAGTGAGGAGCAGAGTCCACTCCTCTTGAGAATAACCCTCCTAACATGGAAGATATGGACAGCCCTAGTTGATACATGAGCTATTCGAGCGTACAAAATAGGATATTTATTTGAAGGTTTAGAGTTTGGCACATACAAATTTACTTGGCACGGCAGGTAGATACCGCATATAGGTAGGTATGGTGGACTCATATGGAATAACTTTGGGGTTTATGGGATTGGATGCACAAGCAGTATTCCCGCTTAGTACAGGCGAAGGCTAGAAAAAGACTGGGAAGCGACTAGCTATAGAGCAACAATAGTCATGAACATGCATTAAAATTAATCAACACCGAATGCAAGCATGGGTAGGATATAATCCACCATGAACATAAATATCGTGAAGGCTATGTTGATTTTGTTTCAACTACATGCATGAACATGTGCCAAGTCAAGTCTGTCGAATTTCAGGTTCCGGTAGACCCTTGAGGTTCGAACACTAGGGTGCGTGCGGAGATTCCGCCTCCTACCTACCTGCACCCCTCCGCCATGATAGGGTCTAAACTACGGAAAGAACAACGCAAGGGACACAAGGTTTATACTGGTTCGGGCCACCGTTGTGGTGTAATACCCTACTCCAGTGTGTGGTGTGTGGATTGCCTCTTGGGCTGATGATGGCGAACAATACAAGGAAGAAAGGCCTCGCGAGGGCCTGTTCTTGGCTGGAGCGATGAACTGCTGGGTGGAGTTCAGTCACCTTTCTCTTCTCTCTCTCTCTCTCTCTCTCTCTCTCTCTCAACCAACCGACCGAACTCCTCAGCCCTCAGCTAATCGACCTCTTCCTTTGCTATGCGGGTGGTTGGTCCTATTTATAGAGGCCCTGGTCCTCTTCCCAAATATCGAGCGGGAAGGGAGCCAACAATGGCGAGCTAATTTGAAGGGGGACAGCAAGTATCAGCTATCCTGACAAAAGTAGTCTTCGCCTGCGCAAAGCTCTGGTGATGACGCCGTCTTGGGCTCCACGATGACCTCCATCTCATAGTCCTCCTGGTCTTGGTCTCGTTGCACTGAAATGGCAACCTTTGCATGATGCCTCGGTACTCCACGGCTGTGCTTGCCCCCTTTGCACCAAAGAGGGAAGGAGGACGCTGCGCGGGCTGGCACCCGCCTGGCGACCTGAGTCGTCATGGCTTGTGTCACGGGCACCTCGTGAGGTACCCCGCCTTGATCTCTCCGCCTCCTCGTGAGCCAGCCTGACGAGGCCGTACCTGAGGAAGCTCCGCGTCGTCCGCCCCGCGAGGCTTGGCCCCTCGCGAGGGTCTTGGGTTTGTGTTGGTGAAGACGGGCCGTGATGGGCCCCCTTTTGAGCCACGCCGCAGGCCGTAGGCAGGCAAGTCTGGGGACCCCCGTTCCCAGAACGCCGACAGTAGCCCCCGGTCCCAAGGCGCGCCCGGACTTGGCCGTGCAGGGAGGCGGAAGGGCAAGAGCGAAGCGCCACGGGCCCTAACAGCCTGCGGCCTTGGGCGCCGCGTGGCGGTTGATTGGACGTGGGCGTCTCCACTTCCCCACGATGCCTCGACAACTGCACGGATTGGACAAGTCCCTGCATGCAAAACGGGTCATGATTACCTGTGATCATGGAGGTCGGCGGTTGGCCTTCGTCGGCTATAAGTACGGAATGGCGCACGCCCTTCCAGTCCATCCCTCCTTGCTCCTCCTTCTTCCCGATTCTTGCTCCGTCTTGCCGCGATGGCTCCGCTCCACCGGTTCTCGATGGCAGAGAAGGGACAGGCCCCCCCGAGAGGGACCAAACCCACTCCCGCCGAAGAAACGGCCCGTCCGCCGTGGCACGGACGAGGGGGCCCTTCAGGTGGTGTCGAGGCCTTGGGGCGAGCTGGCGCCGCCGGGGTTCCCGCTTCCATTGCACGCCCATGTCGAGGGCCCCGAAGGAGCTGATGCTGGCAGCCACGGACGGCGCCGCCGTCGGCGCCGCCGGGTCACGAAGGTGTGGGTCGTCCCCCCTGGGGTCCACACCGAGGGCTCCTCCCAAGAGTTCGTGCTCCATGTCGCCATCCCTCTTTAGTCTTGGATCCGCCTTCCTCCCTTCTTCGCCTCCATCATCCCGCAGGGGGAGCCCCTGGAGCTCTGGCTGCAGCACGCCGGCTGCAGCACCCTCGCGACCGAGGCAGAGGTCGCGGTCGTCGCCCCGGGCGAGGTCTACATGACTCGGGGCTGGAGAGAGATCACCCAGGTTTGCAGGACAAGGGGCGTCTTCGCGATTCACTTGGACTACGACGGTGCTTCGGTGATGCTCTTCAAGGTCTTCGATGCGAGCGGGCGCCGGCTGCAGTGCTGCCCTAGGGAAGGCGGCCGGGACCTTGCTGCGACATGGACTGGTCTTGCCAACCGCTCCCTTGGTGGCTCCTCAGGCGGTGGAGACGTCAGAGGTTCCAGTGACTCCGGCGAGCCCTTCGCGACTTCGGAGACGAGCGACGACAGCTACGAGCCCCCGAGCCAGCGCCGCTCCTGGAGCAGGGCGGGATCGTCAGGCCGCCGCCGACTCTGATATGCATGGGGTTGGCGTCGATGCCTGATGGCCCACTGTTGATGGTGGCGTCTTTTGTACGGATGCGCGTAGTTTGCGTCCCTTTAGGATCTGTTCCCTGCGAGGAACCAAAAACGCGCCCCGTGGGGGCTTGTAAGGTGCATGTGATCCTGTTTTGTTAATATAACCCTTGTCGTAGAATTGCGCGAGTTGCTCATCCCGCCTTAGCTCAGTCCTCCCTTTCGAACCTCACGAGGGCTTGGTGCTCTGCGCCGACAGGTCCCAGTCCCAAGGCGGCTTCAGCCATCGCTGGTATGCCAGGTCGCGATGCCGTGGTCAAGGCCAGGAGGTGAGCGACCCGGAGTCCGGTAAGAGCCCCTGAGTCGCGATGCTCAGGAGGTCCCCTTTGGCGCCTAAGCAGCCGTCGCTTGGTGAGAAAGGAGAGCGGCGTCGCTAACAAGGGATAGCATTAGGTGCGAAGATGGTGCCACGGTAGCTGGTGCTCTCGGGTGATGACTTATCTCGAGGATCAGGGGCCGCTCCCTGGTGTGTCGTCGGGTCCGTGCTTCGGCAGCCGTGAGGTTGCTCGGCGAGGTCCTCGCGTGTCTCTCCCTTCTCGCCTTTGCTCCCCTTTCTCCTCTACGTCCTCGGGTCCCGGCCCTCAAGCGAGTCTCAGCCGTCGCTGGTATGCCAGGTCGCGATGCCGTGGTCAAGGCCAGAGGGTGAGGGATGGAGAGCCAGTAAGAGCCCTGAGTCGCGATGCTCAGGCACCCCCCCTTTAACATGCAAGCGGTTCGCGCGGGCGAGAGCGAAGGAGACACCGTAAGATCCTCGCCCGACACAGCTCCTTCAGGAGGTCCTGCAGGTCCAACATAGAGAAAACAAGGGGTTGCCATGACAATTGATAGTCAGCCGTTGGTTGCTTCCGAGGGGTAGTGAGGCACTGAAGGCTTGACGAGGTGACGCTATGCGGGGCTGCTGCGGCCAGATCTCAGCCATCCAGGTTTGTCGGTGTTGCAGGGACGGACCCATGCGCAAGCGTCGTGCCATTTGGGAGCAGCTCCGTTAGTTGACGTCAGCTGAGCAGGCAACTAGGTAAAACACATTAGCCGCGAAGGAGTGGATTCGTTCAAATAGATGTCGGGAATGCGGAGATCACTGGGTCAGGCCCGAGCGACTTGGGGGGTCATGCAGCCCGAGGGGCCGCCCCCAACAAGGTAAGCTAACGACATGGAATAAAAAGGGATACACGCCGCAGGGACGGACCCATGTGGCCTGGGAATAATGCAGCCCTGGGGGCGCTCCCAGCTGGAAGTAAAACTTGAAAGATGTCACCTGATGATGCTGAAGACGAAAGGGTGTTGGTGTAGCCGACTCAGTGGGCTGCGGAAGTCGATCCTCATGAGCCCCCAGGCCCAAGGGCCTCGAGAGGCGCTGGTGGCCCCTCGTGGACCATCTCCATCTCCGCCAGGGCCGTGGAACGCCTAGCCTCTTGTGCCTCCGTGGTGCCCCTCATGAGGCGCTGGTACGCGTCAGCCGCGTTCGGCAGGCTGTAAGGCATGCGAACGTAGCTGTGGGGTGGACCTCCGCAGC
This sequence comes from Triticum aestivum, assembly GCF_018294505.1. Classification (NCBI taxonomy): domain Eukaryota; kingdom Viridiplantae; phylum Streptophyta; class Magnoliopsida; order Poales; family Poaceae; genus Triticum; species Triticum aestivum. The sequence continues at coordinate 449,960,589 of NC_057809.1, read as the reverse complement.
GCCCCACTCGCGAGGGCCAGAGGCGCTCCAGGGAGGCGACTTGGTTGAGCCCTGGTATGTCGATGCAGATGCGCAGCCCACAATCCTCACCTGGATGGGGGGCCATTGCTGGTAGGCGACGGCCGCCTCTCACGACCCTTGACTCCTGTAACTCCTGAATGGCCTTGCTGACGAACTCCTGAGGGTCTGGATCTCCTTGCCTCACTCCTTCTTGAGGGAAACGTGCTTCGAAACACGCCTCCACATGGTGCCCAAGCGCCTCCCTCATGACCCTAACTAGGTCAGCGGCCCTCCAAGGGAGAGCCCCCGAGCCCTGCCTGAGGAGGGCATCGGGCGCGCTTTCCTATGCGATGGAAGGAGGTTCCCCCTGGGCAGGCATGGGCCCAGAGGGGCCTGCCTCCTGAGGGGCTAGGCCGGATGATGTCTTCTTCTTCTTAGGGGCGGTCTCGGGAGGCCTCCTGCTTCCACGGTCCGGGTCTTCCAGTGATGCGGCCTGAAAGGCCCGTTCCAGGGAACACACCGCATCCTTCTCTTCGCAGGGCACCGTGGGGACCCCGTCGCTTCCTGGCATCTTGAGGACATTGTAGCCATGGTGAGTTACGGCCATGAACTTGGCCAGCGCTGGTACCCAAGGATGGCGTTGTATGGCAGGCGAATGTGAGCGACGTCGAAGTCGATGAGCTCGGTGCGGTAGTTGTCGCGTGCCTCGAAGGTGACAGGGAGGCGGACCTGCCCGATCGGGACCGTGGAGCTGTCGGTGATACCGGAGAAGGGCTTGGTTGGCTGAAGCTGGCTGTAGGGCACTTGGAGGTTGTTGAACGTCTCCACGGATAGGACGTTGAGCCCTGCGCCGCCATAGATGAGGGTCTTGGTGACCACCACGTTGCCGATGATTGGGGAACAAAGCATCGGGAGGACTCCGGCCGTAGCCACACACTTGAGCTGATCCGCTGAGCTGAACATGATGGCGCACGCCGACCACCTGAGAGGGCGCATGGCTTCGAGCCTGGGGAGGACTGCGTTCACTTCGCGGGCGAACTGCTTGAAGATGCGTTGAGAGGCTGGGGCTTGAGCCCCGCCCAGGATGCAGGCGATCGCGCGCGCCTCCTGGAAGCCCCCAGCCTCCTCGTCTTGGTGGTTATCCTCGTTTCTCCTTGGCTGCGGCGGCAGCGGTGGGAGGCCTGCGTTGCCTTGCGGGCGATCCTCGCGAGGTTGATCCCTCCAGTCTCTCTCGCGAGGCGGGTCTTGCCAGCGATCCTCGCGAGGTTGGCCGCGCCACCCTTGGCACAGGCCCCGGTCTTCCCAGCGTCCTGCGTTCCTTCCTCCTCCTCGGTCGTAGCCCCGGTCGCCGCGGTCAGGGCGACGGCCGATCCTTCCTTCACGCACGGCTCGGAGTTCTTGACATTCGTTGGTGTTGTGGGTGTGGAGGTCGTGGTACACACAGTACCGGCTGCCCTTGGAAGGTTCGGGCTGATCTCTGCCCCGCTTGGTGTCTAGTTATGCCGCGAGCACGGCAGCCCCCTTGCGCTTCACATCCTTGTCCTTGAGCTTCTTCTCTTCTGGGTCTGCGGCAGGCAGCTCGAGGAGGGAGAAACGCCCTTCCTCGGCCCTGGCGCACTTGTTCGCCAAGTTGAACAGCTCCAAGGAAGTGCACAAGTCTTCATGCATCGCCAGCTCCTCCTTCATCTTGACGTCACGCACGCCGTCGGAGAAGGCTGAGATGATCGCCTCTTCAGTCACCTTGGGAATCTTGAGGCGTGCGTTGTTGAAGCGCTGGATGTACTTCTGCAGGGTCTCCCTGGGTTGTTGCTTGATGCGGCGCATGTCGCTCACGGCGGGTGGCCGGTCGCGAGTGCCTTGGAATTTGGCGATGAAGCGGGTGCGCATCTCCTCCCAGGAGGAGATTGTGCCTAGAGCCAGGTTCAGGAGCCAGGTTCGGGCCCCGTCCTTGAGCGCCATGCGAAACCAGTTCACCATGACCTTCTCGTCTCCATTGGCAGCTTCGATGCCCAGCTCATAGAGCTAGAGGAACTCCGCAGGGTCGGCCATGCCGTTGTAGCGAGGAGGCAGGTCTGGCTTGAACTTGCCGGGCCACGCGACACTGCGTAGTTCGGTGGTGTAGGCGCGGCAGCCTGCTGTGGCCACGGGAGGCCTTGGGTGACGAAGAGCCTGGTCTTGCATGTCCCCGCGTGCTGCAGCTGAGAGCAGCGTGGGGTCTTGACGCGTGGGAGCAGGAGCATGGTCGCGACGTGCTGGAGCAGGGAGCGCCCGAGCAGCTTCTGGCGGGCGAGGGACTTCTTGGCAGCTCTATTCTTGCCGCGCTCGCACCTGACGGCGCGGGTTCCGCCCAGGGGCCACGCGCCTTGGGGCCATGGCGTCTTCTTGAGGAGGAGGCGGCCGGGGCGCCGCCGGAGCCTCGTCGCCCGCGCGGGGCGGGGTGCAGTGCAGCGGAACGGACGGCGCGGAAGAGCCCCCTGCGGCGTGGACAAGCTCGGCGACGCGGTCGAGCCATTCTTCGTAGACGTCGTCGACAGGATGGTAGTGCAGGAGCTCGTTTGCCGCGATGAGCGCAGCTCGAGCCTCCATGGGCGCGCGGAGCGCGCGGGGCGAAGATCCATCCAGGGCGAGCGAGGGAGTTGCGGTGCGGCCGTCTTGCCGCACGGAAGGATGCTGAGACGATGCTTGTTGCTCGTCCCCCGCTGGGCCGGTGGCGGCGTTGACGGCAGGTGACGGCGAACGGCGAGGACGCTCGCCGACAGGGGCCGTCTGGGCGACGCGGGAAGCGAGGGCGGCCCTGCGTTCCGCGCGGGCCCGACGAGCGTCAGACATGGGCGCGATGGTCGGAGGAGAACGGGGGGGGGGGGGGGTAGAAGGTGGATTCCGGCGCACCCCTACCTGGCGCGCCAAATGTCGGATTTGGGGTTTCGGCAGACCCTTGAGGTTCGAACACTGGGGTGCGCGCGGAGATTCCGCCTCCTACCTACCTGCACCCCTCCGCCATGCTAGGGTCTAAACTACGGAAAGAACAACGCAAGAGACACAAGGTTTATACTGGTTCTGGCCACCGTTGTGGTGTAATACCCTACTCCAGTGTGTGGTGTGTGGATTTTCTCTTGGGCTGATGATGGCGAACAATACAAGGAAGAAAGGCCTCGCGAGGGCCTGTTCTTGGCTGGGGCGATGAACTACTGGGTGGAGTTCAGTCACCTTTCTCTTCTCTCTCTCTCTCAACCAACCGACCGAACTCCTCAGCCCTCAGCTAATCGACCTCTTCCTTTGCTATGTGGGTGGCTGGTCCTATTTATAGAGGCCCTGGTCCTCTTCCCAAATATCGAGCGGGAAGGGAACCAACAATGGCGGGCTAATTTGAAAGGGGACAGCAAGTATCAGCTATCCTGACAAAAGTAGTCTTCGCCTGCGCAAAGCTCTGGTGATGACACCGTCTTGGGCTCCACGATGACCTCCATCTCGTAGTCCTCCTGGTCTTGGTCTCGTTGCACTGAAATGGCAACCTTTGCCTGATGCCTCGGTACTCCGCGGCTGCGCTTGCCCCCTTTGCACTAAAGAGGGAAGGAAGACGTTGTGCGGGCTGGCACCCGCCTGGCGACCTGAGTCGTCATGGCTTGTGTCACGGGCACCTCGTGAGGTACCCCGCCTTGATCTTTCCGCCTCCTCGTGAGCCAGCCTGACGAGGCCGTGCCTGAGGAAGCTCTGCGTCGTCCGCCCCGCAAGGCTTGGCCCCTCGCGAGGGTCTTGGGTTTGTGTTGGTGAAGACGGGCCGTGCTGGGCCCCCTTTTGAGCCACGCCGCAGGCTGCAGGCAGGCAAGTCTGGGGACCCCCGTTCCCAGAACGCCGACAAAGTCACTTAAATCATTCAGAGGAGGATACCACCCTATCATACCACATCACAACCATTTTAATAGCATGTTGGCACGCAAGGTAAACCATTATAAGCTCCTAGCTAATCAAGCATGGCACAAGAAACTATGATCTCTAGTTGTCATTGCAAACATGTTTATTCATAATAGGCTGAATCAGGAATGATGAACTAATCATATTTACAAAAACAAGAGAGGTCGAGTTCATACCCGCTTTTCTCATTTCAGTAATAATTGCCTTTCACTTGCACGACCGAACAATGTGGATAATAATAATAGTGCACGTGCACCGGACTAAGCTGGAATCTGCAAGCATTCAATAAACAGGAGAAGACAAGGCAATATGGGCTCTTTTGTCAGATCAACAATAATGCATATAAGAGCCACTTCAACAATTTAATCATGGTTTTCTCCTATCGACCCCCAAAGAAAAGAAATAAAACTATTTACACAGGAAAGCTCCCAACAAGCAAAAAGATGAACATGAAATCTTTTTGGGTTTTGTTTTTAATTACTACTACAAGCATGGAAAGTAAACTAATTAAAAGCTACAACTAATTTTTTTGGTTTTTCTTAAGGTTTATTAAACACACAAGAAGAAAGCATAAAAAGGGAAATAAACTAGCATGGATGATACAATGAAAAAGTATGAGCACCGACATCTAGCAATGAGTGTGTGAACATGAATGTAATGTCGGTGAGAAATACGTACTCCCCCAAGCTTAGGCTTTTGGCCTAAGTTGGTCTATGGCCGCGGTTGGCCTGGCGGATATCCATAGTAAAAGTTGGGGTCGTACTGAGATGCATCGGCTATCGCCTCCTGAGCTGCAGCGTGGCGACGAGCGGCCCCCGCCCTCCTCTCGTACTCATTTGTCTCCTCTCTGGTAATAACATATCTTCCTTTTGCCTGATAATCAAAGAAGGCAGGAGCAGGGAGAGTAATACGTACAGCATGACGTCTGTCAAATATTAAGTGATACCGGAGAGGTGATTCATTCCTCTCGACAAACTAGAGTGAACCATAGCATTAAAGTCTAGGTAAGCAGGAGGTAATTCAATATCATCATCACGTATAGTTACACCAAGAAAATCAGCTAAGCGGGTTGCATAAATTCCACCAAAGAAATCTCCATTAAATCTATTAAGATGCAACCTACGTGCAACAATGGCTCCCAAATTATAAGATTTGTCTCCTAACACAACACTCCTAAGAATACTGAGGTCAGGAACACACATATGACATGCTTCATCTTTACCATTAATGCATCTACCTATGAAGAGAGCAAAATATTGTATAGCAGGAAAGTGAATGCTCCCTATGGTACCTTGTGTTATATCTCTAGATTCCCCCACAGTTATACTAGCAAGAAAATCTCTAAATCAGATTTGTGAGGTTCCCTGACACCCCATTGTTGAAGTTTGCAAGCAATGGTAAAATCCTCTAAGTCCATAGTATAAGATTTTTCATAAAGATCAAACAGGACAGTAGGAGAATTACGTGAAGATGAAAATTCAAACCTCCTCACAAAGTTTTTCTTCCTCGAAGCTCACAAGATCAGCATTACGCAAATATGCGTTAAATTCTTCCTTAATCCCCGCTCGATCCATAAAGTTTTCCGAAGGCCATTCACAAGGACGCACTGGAGCGTCTCTTGGTGGCTCTTCATCAGCATCACACATTGCAAGCCTGGGTCCTTGCTTCCTTGAAGAACCACCTTGGTACATTTTCCTAAGCATATTTCTTCCTCTAAAAAATTTCTAAATTTTTTAGTAACTTCAAAATAAAAGTAGACCAAACTCAACAAAATTGATAGCAACTACTCCTACAAGTGCCTAGAGCCTATATCATGCATCAAGACTACTTGGAACCACATAAATTTGACATGCAAGCTTAAGAACATGGTCACCTAGGCAACACAAATTTGCAATGAATAGAGCACTAGAACAAAAACGAATTGGACCAATGGAGGAGTCACATACCAAGGAACAATCTCCCAAGCAGTTTTTTGAGAGGTGCTTTGAGCAAGGAGATAAAAAATGGCAGCAAAATGAGCTTGGACTCGGGTTTGAACTGGATAATCGTGTTTGTGGGAGGAAGAAGTGTTAACGAACTCATTCCGAATAACATGGAACCGGAGAAATTTCGAATAACACTATGTTACCTCAACGGGGATATGCACATCCCCAATAATAAGAATATCATATTTCTTCTTGGCAGTAGGAAGAGGAAATTCAAAACCTCCAAAACTAATCGATGAAATTTTTCCAATAGAATTGATACTATGAACTTCAGGTTGTTTCCTCGGAAAGTGTACCGTATGCTCATTACCATTAACATGAAAAGTGACATTGCCTTTGGTGCAATCAATAACAGCCCCTGCAGTATTCAAGAAAGGTCTTCCAAGAATAATAGACATACTATCGTCCTCGGGAATATCAAGAATAACAAAGTCCGTGAAAATAGTAACGTTTGCAACCACAACAGGCACATCCTCACAAATACCGACAGGTATAGCAGTTGATTTATCAGCCATTTGCAAAGATATTTCAGTAGGTGTCAACTTATTCAAATCAAGTCTACGATATAAAGAGAGATGCATAACACTAACACCGGCTCCAAGATCACATAAAGCATTTTTAACATAGTTTCTTTTAATGGAGCATGGTATAGTGGGTACTCATGGATCTCCAAGTTTCTTTAGTATTCCACCCTTAAAAGTATAATTAGCAAGCATGGTGGAAATTTTAGCTTCCAGTATCTTCCTTTTATTAGTGACAATTTCTTCCATGTACTTAGCATAAGGATTCATTTTAAGCATATGAGTTAATCGCATACGCAAAAATATAGGTCTAATCATTTCAGCAAAGCGCTCAAAATCCTCATCATTGTTTTTCTTGGATGGTTTGGGAGGAAAAGGCATGGGTTTCTGAACCCATGGTTCTCTTTCTTTACCATGTTTCCTAGCAATAAAGTCTTTCTTATCATAACATTGATTCTTTAATTGTGGGTTATCAATATCAACAACAGGTTCAATTTCTATATCATTATCATTACTAGGTTGAGCGTCATCATGAACATTGTCATTAACATTTTCATTAGGTTCATGTTCATTACTAGATTGTGTTTCAGCATCAGAAATAGAAATATCATTTGGATTCTCAGGTGTTTCAGTAATAGGTTCACTAGAAGCATGCAAAGTCCTATCATTTTTCTTTTTCTTCCTTTTAGAAGGACTAGGTGCATCTATATTATTTCTCTGAGAATCTTGCTCAATTCTCTTAGGATGGCCTTCAGGATACAGAGGTTCCTGAGTCATTCTACCAGTTCTAGTGGCCACTCTAACAGCATAGTCATTATTCTTACTATTCAATTCATTGAGCAAATCATTTTGAGCTTTAAGTACTTGTTCTACTTGAGTGGTAACCATAGAAGCATGTTTACTAATAAGTTTAAGTTCACCTTTGACATTAGCCATATAATCACCCAAGTGTTCAAGCATATTTGAATTGTATTTCAATTGTCCACCAAAATAAGCATTAAAATCTTCTTGCTTAACCATAAATTTATCGAACTCATCTAAGCATGGGCTAGCAAACTTAGTATATGGGATTTCAGCTTTATCATATCTATAGAGAGAATTTACCTTTACTACCTATGCCGGGTTATCAACACCATGAGTTTCTTCAATAGGTGAAGGATTAAGATCATATGTTTCTTCAACAGGCGGTAAATTAAGACCATGTATTTCTTCAATAGGAGGTAAATTCTTAACATCTTCAGCTTTAATACCTTTTTCTTTCATAGATTTCTTTGCCTCTTGCATATCTTCAGGACTGAGAAATATAACACCTCTTTTCTTCGGAGTTGGTTTAGGAATAGGATCAGGAGTTGGCTCAGGAACTGTCCAATTATTTTCATTTGTCAACATATTATTCAATAGAATTTCTGCTTCATCCGGTGTTCTCTCCCTGAAAACAGAACCAACACAACTATCCAGGTAATCTCTGGAAGTATCGGTTAGTCCATTATAAAAGATATCAAGTATTTCATTTTTCTTAAGAGGATGATCAGGCAAAGCATTAAGTAACTTGAGAAGCCTCCCCCAAGCTTGTGGGAGACTCTCTTCTTCAATTTGCACAAAATTATATATATCCCTTAAAGCAGCTTGTTTCTTATGAGCAGGGAAATATTTAGCAGAGAAGTAATAAATCATATCATGGGGACTACACACACAACCAGGATCTAGAGAATTGAACCATATCTTAGCATCACCCTTTAATTAGAACGGAAATATTTTAAGGATATAAAAGTAGCGAGTTCTCTCATCATTAGTGAACAGGGTGGCTATATCATTTAATTTAGTAAGATGTGCCACAACAGTTTCAGATTCATGGCCATGAAAAGGATCCGATTCAACCAAAGTAATTATATCAGGATCAATAGAGAATTCATAATCCTTATCAGTAACACAGATAGGTGAAGTAGCAAAAGCAGGGTCAGGTTTCATTCTAGCATTAAGGGATTGTTGCTTCCATTTAGCTAATAACCTCTTGAGCTCGTATCTATCTTTGCAAGCTAAAATAGCTAGAGCAGCTTCTTTTTCAAAAACATAACCCTCAGGAATAACAGGCGATTTGTATTTATTATGGGAAGAGTCTTCATTGTCACTTTCATCAATATTATCAGATTCAATGTTTTCATTCTCTCTAACCCTATCAACTTGGTCATCAAGAAATTCACCAAGTGGCATAGTAGTATCAAGTATAGAAGTAGTTTCATCATAAGTATCATGCATAGAAAAAGTGGCATCATCAATAACATGCGACATATCAGAGCGAACAGCAGAACAAGGTTTAGGTGTCGTGAGCTTACTCAAAATAGAAGGTGAATCAAGTGCAGAGCTAGATGGCAGTTCCTTACCTCCCCTCGTAGTTGAGGGATAAATCTTGGTTTTTGGGTCTCTCAAGTTCTTCATATTGATAAGCAGATATAAATCCCAAGTGACTCAAAGAATAGACCTATGCTCCCCGGCAACGGCGCCAGAAAATAGTCTTGATAACCCTCAAGTATAGGGGATCGCAACAGTTTTCGAGGGTAAAGTATTCAACCCAAATTTATTGATTCGACTCAAGGGGAGCCAAAGAATATTCTCAAGTATTAGCAGCTGAGTTGTCAATTCAACCACACCTGGAAATTTAATATCTGCAGCAAAGTGTTTAGTAGCAAAGTAATATGATAGTATTGGTAACGGTAGCAAAAGGTAATGGTAGCAAAAGTAATGTTTTTGGTGTTTTGTAGTGATGATAGCAATAGCAACGGAAAAGTAAATAAGCGAGGAACAATATATGGAAAGCTCGTAGGCAATGTAACGGTGATAGAGAATTATGCCGGATGTGGTTCATCATGTAACAGTCATAACCTAGGGTGACACAGAACTAGCTCCAATTCATCAATGTAATGTAGGCATGTATTCTGAATATAGTCATACGTGCTTATGGAAAAGAACTTGCATGACATCTTTTGTCCTACCCTCCCGTGGCAGCGGGGTCCTAGCGAAAACTAAGGGATATTAAGGCCTCCTTCTAATAGAGTACCGGACCAAAGCATTAACACATAGTGAATACATGAACTCCTCAAACTACGGTCATCACCGGTAAGTATCCCGATTATTGTCACTTTGGGGTTAACGGATCATAACACATAATAGGTGACTATAGACTTGCAAGATAGGATCAAGAACTCTCATATATTGATGAAAACATAATAGGTTCAGATCTGAAATCATGGCACTCGGGCCCTAGTGACAAGCATTAAGCATAGCAAAGTCATAGCAACTCAATCTCAGAACATAGTGGATACTAGGGATCAAACCCTAACAAAACTAACTCGATTACATGATAAATCTCATCCAACCCATCACCGTCTATCAAGCCTACGATGGAATTACTCATGCACGACGGTGAGCATCATGAAATTGGTGATGGAGGAAGGTTGATGATGACGATGGGGACGGATTCCCCTCTCCGGAGCCCTGAACGGACTCCAGACCAGCCCTCCCGAGAGGTTTTAGGGCTTGGCGGTGGCTCCGTATCGTAAAACGCGATGAATCCTTCTCTCTGATTTTTTTTCTCCCCGAAATTCAAATATATAGAGTTGGAGTTGAGGTCGGAGGAGCTCCTGGGGGCCCACGAGGTAGGGGGGCGCGCCCTGGGGGGCAGGCACGCCCCCACCCTCGTGGCTAGGGTGTGGGCCCCCTGGTCTTCATCTTTTGCAAGGATTTTTTATTATTTCCAAATAGACGTTCCGTGAAGTTTCAGGTCATTCCGAGAACTTTTATTTCTGCACATAAATAACACCATGGCAATTCTGCTGAAAACAACATCAGTCCGGGTTAGTTCCATTCAAATCATGCAAGTTAGCACTACACCATGGCCAAGTTTTGGTGACACAACTATTTGTTGGCATATGGTACCTTTGCCGACACATAAATTGTAGCTAACACATATGCTGACAGAAGATAAAACAGTCGGAGGACTTGCTGTGGGGAAAGGTATTGCCGACAGAAGTTCACTTGCCGACACTTTTTTTGTCAGCATACACCCTACCTACACCGACAAATAATCTGTCAATGTACACCCTACCTATGTCGACAAATGGTGAGTCAACTTACACCCTACCTATGCTGACACATGGTAAGTCAATGTACACCCTACCTATGCCGACACTTAGTCTGTCTAAAGGCATTTAGTATTGCCAACACATGGTTTGTCTAGTTAGGGGTATACTTTTGCCGACACTTTCTGTGTTGGAATGTTTTTGCCGACATATAAATTGTTGGTAACATGGTGCACAGCCAAAACAACAATTAGATACTGCTCTAATTCAAATGTTATATACAATGCTCAACTGTTAACAACAAACAATATCAAGATGAACACATTGCACAATCATTGATAAAATGGTAACAAAACTACACACACACACACATTGTTCGCAGGTTCAAGCACAAGTCAATCTACACAAAAGCAAAGTTTGGCCATCTTGGCAACCATCCAGAAAACACAAGTCACATAAAGGACCCCTACTCGCTGGTCTAAAATACTTCAAAAACTAAATGGTCCAAATAATTGAGTAACATCCATGAGCACAAGATTTCTACTCCATAACACTTGAGCACCAAATGGTCCAGAAAACACATAAGATTCAGGATTACAATTAAGTTGGCTGGTCCAAAATACTTCAGACAGCCAAATGCTCCATAAAACTTCAAAGTCATCACATCCATGCATACTAGGTTGCTGATTACCTGAAAATACTCCACAAGAATTTGGTAGAAAGTGCAGTCAGCTCAAGTGCTTTGAAGCTCATAGGGAGATTGACAGCTAAGAGAAGCACAAGAATTAACTATTTATGACATATGTCCATAACACACATAAAATAGTTCTGCCATACATGAGGTAAAATATTTATAAAATGTTGAATGGAATCATCATGCAGACATATCTACATAGGCATAGAATAAGTATTTCGCCATGGCAGGCATATCTACAAATTTTATTCAACGTCTTACATGCAAGAAATTGTAGTAGGATTAGCCAATGTGAAGTTGTATTTGTTCTAATACGAAGTTAGCTGATGTGATCTTCAAACTTTGAAAATAATGGTACAAATAAGTGTTTGTACATTATCTGATGAAGTAGAACTAAAATGTACAACTTCTGACCAAAAAAGTTGTAGTATGTGAAGTTCAGTTTATGCCATGTGATCTTCAGATTGTGACCACCAAAGGGATAACACCAAACTAATGTGTGTATGTTTAACTCCCAAGCAATGTATGTGCGCTTCAAATCATGTTGTGTCATTTTCATATTTTTAATTATAAACTGCAGTATGTGGAGTTTTATCAAAAAGATACAAAACATATCTAGTAATGCTATAAGTTGAGGAAGAAATCTGGCTCTCTAGTCAAGGCTCAAAATGATCTATGTATATTTCTAAGAGAGAAATAATAAACTTATTGTATGTAGTATGTTTAGTACCTGCACCTGGTACATTAGTTGCCTTCTTGTCATCCTTGATCTACAACAATAACCGTTACTTCAAAATAACCGTTGCCTTCTTATCAGTCTGAGGGTACTTCTTCCACTACAAATTGCTCTGACAAAATGTGTAGACATGTATCAACCATCCTGCAAAAAAAATAAAAATGTGTTCAATATAGATAACTCGACTTCCCATCAATCAAATCATAAAGTAAAGGCCAAAGGTCTGCAAGTTATGTACTTGGTTAGTATAATGAATGAACTTGTCAAAAGAACAAATATTATGCCATCAACCAGAATGAACACGAACATCTCATAAAAGTACATTGGAAGTCTGAATTCTGAAACTATCTAGCCACTGCACCGAGGCGGCTGACTCTACCATTTGAATTCACATGTCCGAACAATGTGGTGTGAGGCACCATGAGAAGGTGCCTCTAAGGTTTTTAATGTGCATCGGAACTTGCAACTCCCCTCTGGAAACCATATGCAGCTTCAAGTAGTTGAAGGTATGTGGATGCAGAGGAAGATGAGAGTATATGTTGAACCTAAGGTTTGAATGCTAATGCCATATTCATGCAAAAGGAAAACAACACCGTGATAACATAAAAATTATATCAAACAAAGACACTGTTATTCATAAATATCTAGTGTAGATGAAAATGCAATTCAAAAGTGCTGGAGAATAAAATTGGAATGTGCCTCCTCAAACGCTGATTGGACTCAGGGTCCACCTCGGCGCCCTCTGCTCGCCAACCTCCTCGTCCTCGTTGACAGAATGACAGGTAGTACCATGTACTTGCTGCCCTGCAAGCTCAACATCATGTACAACTGCTCCTGCAGCACCAAACATGTCGACCCAAAATTAAACCATGAAGCATCAGAAACTACAAGATGTTACAGCACAAACAACATTCAGTTGTACAACGAAGTTGAATCCAACTCAATCGTTTGCACTATAGAACTTAGAAATACGTATTGACAATCAAAAGTGCTTCATGTAAAAAAACTCAGAGGTTATGCACCTACAGGAGCTTCCGTTTGACCATGACAACTCACCCACAGAATTAGAAGTCACACAATAGGTCACGACTTTAAATAACAAAATTGAACCACCTAGAAATCAGGAAGTCACACAATGCTAACAACATATGAACATTCACCCATATCAAATGTTAAAGGAATAATCACTTTCTAATTTAAAGGAGATAAAGAGTTCAGTTGTATGATGAATATACAAATGAAAATCAGCTATGAGACATGGATGTCAGACGGCTTGCTATGTTTTGTAGCACCAATCTATGTATCAAAATTGAGATGCTAAGAAATAGGAATAAGAACTGTACAATAAACAAATCTTAGCAGAAGTTATGAAAGTGTTACCCTAATTTCCAGAGTTCAGCAATGACATATGGTTTAAAGTTCAGCAATGCACAAGCACGCATCATGGAGCAGTACAGAAAAGGATATCTCAGGAGGAGCCGATGCTTACCTATTGGAAAAGACGAGTCTATGCGGATATCTGCAGCAACAGACGGCTGGCCTCGGGAGGGGCGCAGCGGGATGGAGAGCTCGTGGATGGATCTCTACCGGCGGCAGCAGGAACGGATGGAGAGCTCGTGGTAGGGCTAGGGCCTGGGGCGGGGGCGACAGGGGAGAAGCGCGAGAGAGATGACAGACGAAGTTGGGGGCTGGAGGACGGGGATCAGGGGAGGGGGTGGATCCCTGAGCGCGAGGACGGCGGCTGGATCTCAGGCAAAGCAAGAGGACGGTGGCTGGATCTCGGGTGGAGCGCGACGACGGCTGCTGGATCTCGGGCGAAGCGCGAGGACGACGGTTGGATCTCAGACAGAGCGCGAGGACGGCGGCGACGGCAGCAGGACCGTGGATGGAGAGCGAATACGGCGGTGCGGTGGCAGGGCCGTGGGTTGAGCGTGAGGAGGAGGGGATAGGGATGGGGTGCGAGGGTGGCGGCTGGCATGGGTAGGTTACGGACTTGGTCTGATTTGGGGATATTTTGCATGGGCCAGCCAAAAAAATTCCCGTCTCGCGCCTAAATGGCGCGCCAACTTTCCAAGTTTCAGGATTTTGATAAAAAAATTCCAAGCTTCAGTGGCTTGACACTTGTGCACCTACAGCGACACTTATTCCGTGTCCATACACCCTACATACGGCGACATATTGGATGTCACTAAGCATATACCTACGCCTACACATAATTTGTTAGGTCCCACACATGTGCCGACACACAACGTGTTGTTAGCCAGTTGCCGACAACTAAGTTGTTGCTTCATAGTTGCTGACACATAGTGTGTCCACAATGATGTATCTACACCGACACATGATCCGGGGACAAAACTTCATAGCTACTCGACAGTTTTTTCGTGGAGACTAGTGGACCTTTGCCCACAGAAGTGTGTCACGTAAGCTCTACCGTGGTGTAGTGTAGAGTCCAAAACAAGGGCAAAAGTGTTTGGAAAAGTAGATACGATGGAAACGTATCACTTGCAAGGCTTATAGTGATGTGCATTACCGAGACGGCCCAGAGATACCTCTCTGACAATCAGAGTGACAAATCCTAATCTCGATCTATGCCAACTCAACAAACACCATCGGAGACACCTGTAGAGCATCTTTATAATCACCCAGTTAAGTTGTGACGTTTGATAGCACACAAAGTGTTTCTCCGGTATTCGGGAGTTACATAATCTCATAGTCATAGGAACATGTATAAGTTATGAAGAAAGCAATAGCAATAAACTAAACGATCATAGTGCTAAGCTAACAGATGGGTCATGTCAATCAAATCATTCTCTAATGATGTGATCCCGTTTATCAAATGACAACACATGTCTATGGTTAGGAAACTTAACCATCTTTGATTAACGAGCTAGTCAAGTAGAGGCATACTAGTGACACTCTATTTGTCTATGTATTCACACGTGCACTAAGGTTCCGGTTAATACAATTCTAGCATGAATAATAAACATTCATCATGATATAAGGAAATATAAATAACAACTTTATTATTGCCTCTAGGGCATATTTCCTTCAGTTTCCGGCAGGGTCTCTGCCGGGAGCGGACAGCTCGATTGGGAGAGGCTTACCGTAGTCCAACTTTCTCCTTTTCCGGGCCATTGTGGTTGGTGATATGGACGGTTGATAGAGATGGAGAACAAAAGTTCCTGGTTCCAGTTTCTGTTTGCAACCCGTCAAAGTGCTCCTCTAATCTCCTCACTTCCTCGACATATGCTTCCATCAATGGGATTTGACAATCCTTGTTGACTTGTCTCACCACAAGCTGTGAATCTCCTCGTATGATCAACTTCTTGATTCCCAATTCTGCTGCAATTCTGAGCCCGACAAGGAGCCCTTCATACTCTGTTGTATTGATGGTGGCTTCTTCCTGGGCAAAGTGCATTTGGACGACGTACTGCAAGTGCTCCCCGGAGGGGGCAACAAGAAGCACGTCAGCCCCTGCACCTTGTAGGGAAAAAGCAACATCAAAATACATAATCCATTCTTGGGGCGATTCCTTGTCGGGGATAGTTGTCTCTGTCAATTCCTCATCAGGGGTTGGCGTCCATTCTGCAATAAACTCTGCCAGCGCCCTGCTCTGAATGGTTGATGTGCTCTCAAACTTCAAACCAAAGCTGGATAACTCCAAAGCCCACTCCACTATTCGGCCAGTAGCCTTAGGGTTTCAGAGTATCCTTTGCAATGGAAAACGAGTAACAACCGTGATCTCATGGGCTTGGAAGTAGTGGCGGAGTTTCCTTCAGGCCAAAATGAGATAAAAATCAACTTTTGCACGCCAGAGTACCTCAATCTAGCCCCCTGCAACAAGGAGCCGAGGAAGTACAATGGGCGCTGCACCACCTTCTTCCTTGCCGCATCCCTGGGGTTGTTCTCGTTGACGTGCTCTCTGCCGCTCTGATCCTTTTCTGACTCTACCGTTATCTGTTCATTTTTTGTCTCATCCACTTCTCGTTGTGCTACTAAGGACGCACTGACCACTTGGTTGGTTGCCGCCAAGTACAGCAACAACGACTCTTGGGGTTTAGGTGCAACCAAGGTAGGCACATACGACATGTAGGCCTTCAACTCCTACAGAGTTGCATCTGCTTCTGGGGTCCACTTCATAGGCCTTGCCTTCTTCAAAATTTTGAAGAACGATAGGGCACGCTCGGCAGACTTGGAAATGAATCTATGCAGCGCGGCAACGCATCCCGTCAAGCACCTCACATCCTTAATTGTCCTAAATGCTTGGATTTGCTCGATGGTGTTGATCTTGTCGGGGTTAGCTTCGATCCCCCGGTGGGACTCAAAGAAACCAACTAGCTTGTTGGAGGGGACTCCAAACAGACACTTCTCCGGATTAAACTTCAAGTTGATCTTGCGCAGATTAGCAAACGTCTCTTCCAAATCCTAGATGAGAGTGGTCTTATCCTTGGTCTTGACCATGATATCATCCATATAAGCTTCTATGTTTCTGTGTAACTGTGGCTCAAAATCAATCTGAACTGCCCTTGCAAAAGTGGACCCGGCACTCTTTAGTCCGAACGACATGTAGACAAAGCAGTAATTACCGCATGCGGTGATGAATGATGTCTTCTCTTCATCTTCTTTGGACATGAAGATCTGGTGATATCCGGAGTATGCGTCCGGGAAGGATAGCAAATCACACCCTGAGGTGGAATCCACAATCTGATTGATACGCGGCAAGGGAAATGGGTCCTTCGGGCAAGCCTTGTTGAGGTCTGTGAAGTCAATGCAAAGCCTCCATTTCCCATTAGCCTTCCGGACTACCACTAGAATTGCTAACCATGTTGGATGCAGTACTCCTCTGACTAAACCAGTTGCCTCCAATTTCTTGATTTCCTCAGCAATGAACTACTGCCTCTCCAAGGCCTGCTTCCGGACTTTTTGCTTGACAGGTCTAGCGTATGGGTAGACAACAAGGTGGTGCTCGATTACCTCCCTGGGAACACTGGGGATATTAGATGGTTGCTAGGCAAACACATCGATATTCACCCGCAGGAAGCCAACGAGCGCACTTTCCTATTTGTCATCAAGGGTGGCACCGATGGTGAAAGTACCATCAATGTCAGCCAGCCCTACTGGGACCTTCTTCACTTGGGGTGCAGCAACCTTGGATCTCTGCTGTTGGAACCCTCCAACACGTCGTCAATGGGTGCCGTGCACTCAGAGGGGGCACGCTTCCCGGACTCCTTGCCGGAGGTCCTACAATCCCTTTTCTTTCCCTTACTTTCCCTGATGGGAACCGTTGCTGCCGCAGCCTCTGCTGTGACTGCATCCCGGTACATCTTGTCCATGCAGATAATTGCATCCTTCTCATCTGACGGGATAGTGATGACTCCCAGTGCCCCAAACATCTTCAGAGTGTTATAAGCATAGTGGGATGCTTCCATGAACTTGGCTAGGGCCGGGTGTCCTAGAATCCCATTGTATGGCAGGGGGAGATCAACCACGTCAAACACAACCTTCTTTGTCTGGTAGTTTAGTTCTCCCCCAAACGTCACCGGCAACGTAATCTTCCCTTTAGGATGACTCCTGCCGGGGTTAACTCCTTGAAACATGCCGGTAACCTCTAGCTCTTCCTCTCCTATTTGAATCCTACTGATGACCGCTGGGAAATCAGATTTAGACCGGCCCCTTCATCCACTAAAATCTTTGTGACCTTGAGGTTGTGAATTGTCTGGGAGACCAACAAAGGCAAGCATCCTACCACGGTGGTGCGGTTAGGGTGATCCTCCTCAACAAATATGATTGGCGTGCAGGACCATTTGAGCGGTTTCCGGGCTTCTGGCGCTGGCTCCACATCATTGATCTCGCGTGCCCATCGCTTGAGCTGGTGGGGGAGGTGTGCAAAGATGCACCCCCATCAACACATAGGGTGTTAGTGGCCTTCTGAAATTCCTGCTCACTGGTTTCCTCTTCATTCCCTTCATCAATCCCATCATCACAAACTTCCTTCTCTTGACCCCTGGCGGGTTTTCCTTGGTTCCAATAGGGCTTGCCGGGCGATTTGCTTCACCACCTTGACCCTTTCCGCCAGCGGTATTCTGACCTTTTTCCTTATCACGCTTGTCATACTCCGCCCTCTGTTTCTTGACAAGCTGCTCAACTTGGTAACATTCCTGAAGATCATGGCCCTTGGTTCGGTGGATCTTGCAGTATGGGCCATCACCTTTCCCAGCTTTCTCAGCGGCAGCGGCTTCCCGGCAGGCTGTGCAAGCGGCAACTTCCTTGCCCGGGGCCTCAGCCTTAGCCTTCTTGCTGGTACTAGGTGTGCCCGGACCTTCTATAGTCATCACTGCTTTATCCCTTGGCTTCTTATTGTGCTTCTTGCCCTTTCTCTGGCTAGTTGATTCATCTTCATCCTCTAAATCAATGTTGATGTAATCCTCCTCTCTGGGCAACTTCCTTCCTTCCTCCATCCGAGCACACTCATCTACCAGTGTGTAAAGCTCCTTTATAGTCTTGGGCAACTGCACATTCATCTTAGAACAAATGTGACGGTTGCGCACATTGGACTGGAAGGCTGCTATAACGGCTGCCGGATGGATATTTGGAATATTCCTATGAACTTTACTAAATCTCTGTAAATACTTACACAGAGTTTCTCCTTCTTTCTGCTGGAGAAGTTGCAGGTCGCTGGGTCTATCGGGCTCTTGGTGGCCACCGATGAACTCGTGGCACAGGTCCGCCCAAGACGAAATGGAGTTCTTCGGCAGGTGCATCAGCCAAGACCTCACGTTGGACTTGAGGGCCAATGGGAAGTAGTCGGTGAACACCTTCTCATCTCTTCCCACGGCAGCTTGAACAGCGATGGTGTAGATGCTCAGGACCTCTGCCGGGTTCAGCCTTTCGTCGTACTTCTCAGGTATCTCTGGCTTGAACATGCGAACTAACGGCTAGTGGACTTGCCGCAACTCTCGTGTAAAGGCAGCGCAGCCAACCTTGAAAGGTAGGCACCTGCCAACACCAAGCGCAGGTTCGTCGACGTCGAGGCCGTCGCACCCGTCGGTCTAGCAGAGGTCGTCGCGGTGCGTCGCCTATCCTCCGGGGCTCGACGTTGGCCTCGACGCGCTCGAGTGTCGGAAGAGGCCATCGAGACATCGTCGGGGTCTTGATTTGGCTGTGCCTGCGTTGACTGCCATGGTGGGGACTACACCGTGGGGACGGTCCCCTCCGTTTGGCCAGTAGTACGGGCGGTTGCCGTTGCTTGGGGAGGCCGTGGCGGGCTGACTCATCGTGAGCCCTTAGCATCGGTGAAACCAAGCAGGCTCTGGAAGGTGGCACGTCATTCATCCATCTGCTTGGCCGCGAGTGGAAACCTTAGCAACAACTGAGCTCGCGCCATAGCCTCCGTGGCGGTGCTTGGCATGGATGTCGATGACGTCGGCCGCACCCTTGCCTGGCTCCTGATGGCGCCAGCGTTGGTGACAGTGGTGGTGCCGCGTTCACGCAGTTGTGGGTCGACCATCTGGGCTGCGGGGTCACACGGCGGTGGTGCTCGAGGGTCAGCAGCGCCGCCGAGCACAGCTGTTTGGTCGACTCGTCCGAGAGGAGACACATGGGCCGCGGTCGCTCCCATGGTGGGGGCGGCCGGAGGGCGGTGGTTCACCCCGGACCGAGTGGGAGGAGAGGGCGCAGATGGAGCGACCGCCTCGCCCACACCTTGCAGAGCGCGACCGCCGAGGCGTTATTGATGTTGTTCTCCTCCGACATCTCCAACCCCCATGTTGGCCGCAGGGGGAGTGGTGATGGCTTCACCTTCTCCAACCACACCCTAGCAGCGTTCACATCTTCGCTCGCCTCCGCATCCTCTGAAGTGCCCAAGGCTGCAGGCGGCGGAACCTTCGAGGTGGACGGATGGGCCGAAGGGCCGGACTTCTTCTTCTTAGGCGCCATGGTCGAGGGCCCCGTCGAAGACGAAGATGGTGATGAAGATGACGCACTGCGCACACTTTCATGTTCGCGCAAGCGAGCCCCCTACCTGGCGCGCCAAAGATGTCGCGGGATATCCATGGCCACCTATGGGACCAGGAGGCCCCATGCTGGTTCAGCAGGGGGGCGTCGTGTTGCACAAAGAGCAGACCAGCGCGCGACAGCACGACAGAGAGCACACAAGCAATTTACCCAGGTTTGGGCCGCCGTGAGGTGTAAAACCCTACTCCTACTTTGGTGGATTGATGGTGTGGATAATGCAATGCAGAACACTTGCACGACAGGGGTCGCCGTATGGCAGCAGCAACTATGCGCTTATGGGGTGTGGGTTCGTCAACTTTCCAACCCCTTCTACAGGTGCCATGGGCCTCCTTTTATAGTTTAAGGGGTCACCACAATGGCAAAGTGGTCATTATCCACTGATATGATAGCAAATAGTGCTATCATACCTAACTCTGCGGGCTGATAAGGTGCATTAATGCACCGCTGAGTGTCACATCACTGGTTGCCCCGCAAATTTGGTCGGGCTATCTCGCCAGCTCCGCGCTTGGTCTATTGACACGTCGTAGGACGGGTGTCATCTGTATGTTCCTTCTGTAGAAAACGGCCGCCATGTGGCGAATGGCTGCCACTTAATCACCTTGTGGCTTGACACCGCACTGATTGACGACATGGGTCACACCTAAGTGGTTGGTGGGGTGATTTTTCCTCCACGAGCCCCGGCAGGCCCTGCCGGGGTGCCATGGTTGCTTCTGGTGGTGGCCTTGCCCCTTGCCGGGCTCGCCTTCCCGGCAAGGGAGGCCCTTTTCTTGCCGATATTCTGCTCCTCTGGCTTGATCTTGATCCCTCTGGGCTGCATGTTGGTTCTTCAAATCTCTTGGTCATTCAATTCTGCTCTTGTTGATATGTCTCCAACATATCTATAATTTATGAAGTATTCATGCCAATATATTATCATTCTTGGATGTTTTACAATCATTTTATAGCAACTTTATAAAAAAATTGGGACTAACCTATTGACCCAGTGCCCAATGCCAGTTTCTGTTTTTTGCTTGTTTTTTACATCACAGAAAATCAATATCAAACGGAGTCCAAACACCGCAAAACTTTTTGTGGATTGTTTTATGGGCGAGAAGACTCCCGATGGGCCAAAGCATCACCTGGGGGGTGCCCCGAGGGGGGCACAAACCACCAGGGCGAGCTAGGGCCCCTAGCGCGCCCAGGTGGGTTGTGCCCACCTCGGTGGCCTCCCTACCATTTCTTTGCACTATAAATTCCCAAATATTCCAAAACCCTTCGGGGTTAACCTAGATCAGAAGTTGCGCCGCTGCAGGGCTCCGTAGCCACCGAAAACCAATCTAGACCCGTTTCGGCACCCTACCGGAGGCGGGAATCATCTCCGGTGGTCATCTTCATCATCCCGGCGGCCACCACGGTGATGAGGGAGTAGTACACCCTCGGGGCTGAGGGTTTGTACTAGTAGCTATGTGTTTAATCTCTCTCTCTCTCTTGTGATCTATATCGCGGGCTTTGTTAATATAGTCGGATCATGTGGTGTTTTCCCTCTCTATCTTCTTGTGATGAATTGAGTTTTTCCCTTTGAGATTTCGTGGTTATCAGATTGAATACTTTTATGGATTTGAGAACACTTGATATATGTCTTGCAATTGAATACTCGTGGTGACAATGAGGTATCGTATTGATTCACTTGATATATGTTTTGGCACTCAACTTGCGGATTCCCGCGGTGACATTGGGGTAATCTATGCAAGGGGTTGATGCACGTTCTTGTCCTTGTTTCTCCGGTAGAAATCTTGGGGCACTCTTGTAGTTCTTTGTGTGGATTGAGTATTATGAATATGAATATGCTTTGGTGTTATTCTAGTACAAACTCTAGGATAGATCGAACAGAAAAAATAGCTTTGCATTATTTTAGTACGAACTCTTGAATAGATCGAACAGAAAGAATAGCTTTGAGGTGGTTTAGTACCCTACAAACAATTCCTATCTTTTGTTCTTTGCTAATAGGAACTCGGGAGTGATTCTTTGTTACACTTTCAGGGATAATCATATGATCCAACTATGTTAGCATTGTTGAGAGATTGCACTTGCGAAAGTACGGATCCCAAGCCTTGTTTTTAAGCATTGCAATACCGTTTTTGTGCCCGTTTAGTATTTGCTACCTTGCTGTTTTTATTTATTCAGATTATAAAAATATATTTCTACCATCCATATTACACTTTTATCACCATCTCTTCGCCGAACTGGTGCACATATACCATTTGCCATTGTATTGGTGTGTTGGGGACACAAGAGATTTCTTGTATTTGGTTGCAGGGTCGTCTGAGAGAGACCATCTTCATCCTACACCTCTCACGGATTGATAAACCTTAGGTCATCCACTTAAGGAAAATTGTTACTGTCCTACAAAACTCTCCGTTTGGAGGCCCAACACGTGTCTACAAGAATAAAGTTGCGTAGTAGACATCAAGCTCTTTTCTAGCGTCGTTGCCGGGGAGGTGAGTTCTTGAAGGTATATCTTTAGATCTTGCAATCAAATCTTTTAGTTTCTTGTTTTATCACTAGTTTGGTATATAAAAGAAAACTACAAAAAAGGAATTTAGGTTGCATCATATTATTGATCATCTTTATAATGTCTTTATTGAAATTGATGGTTCAGAAAATTGTGCTCAATTGTTAGAAGAAGTCAATAAAACGTTTGGCACAAAATATTTGAATGATGAGCATGCTTGCAATGTTGTTAGTATAAATTCTTTGAATATTCAAAATGCTAATGATGATTGCACAAGTCATGGCAAAAATGTTTCTTATAAGCATGTCACTTTTTGCGGAGTGACTTGGGAGTGCCTTTGCACACCAAAAAGGGAAGATAGATTTTATAAGAAGCGTAAATATTTAGAAACAAAAAAGTTGCAACAGAGGCTAGATGATTGTCCTGAAAGATGTAATTTTTTCCCATCCTTTTGAACTTTGCAATGCACATGGTAATTTAAATCTCCAATACAAATTCTTTCATGATCAAATCGTGTCCAAAAAATGTGATAACTTAATTATCCTTGAGCATCATAAAGAGCTTAGTCTTCTTTTGGGGTATTAAGAAATGAGACATATAACTAAGGATTTTCCAAATCCCAAGATATTTCTTGAATTTGATCTAGAGGAAATTTATATGTTTTGTGCAGTAAATTGCATTGAGAGTCCTTATATTTCCAACTACCTAAAGACAAGAAAATAAATGGAATATGAAGAGAGTACTAATGAAAGGGAAAATATTTCCCAATACCCTCTAGTGTTTATTATTATGAATCAAGTAATGAGGAGGAACTTCCTATCCAATCAATCTTTTCAACAAGGAGCTCGAAAAAATTAATTGAACCCACACATGATGTGGTGAAGAGGAAGATAATAAGAAAGAATAGAGGTAAAAAGGTATCTCTCCCAAATAATGTTGCTCCTATTATTGTTGTGCCCCATGAAAATGAATCAAAAATTATTGTGGAAGATGATGAACTTGATGATGATTTTATTACGCCTATTGCTTGTTGTGATGATTATGATTGGGAAGATAATGATACTTCTTATAATCTTTGAAATCTTTTTGGCACTTTCTTGGAATAATAGAATAATAATGTTTTCTATACTATTGGTGCCATTCATGCTATTGATAAGAATGATTGTGATGATTTACAAAACCACAAGCTTGGAGATGCTATGTTTGATGAGTATGATATGTTTGAAGATTTATTTGCTGGAAATAATGCTTGTCCTAAGCTTGGGGATGCTTTTATTAATGAATATGATCATTTGATTCCTTCTACTTTCGATAAGAAAATTTATTATGATGATGGCATGCCTCCTATTTATGATGGTTACATTGATGAAAGTGGGTTTGGAAGAGTGTCAACTCTAGGTAGTAGTGATCCCACTATTTTGGAGGGTGTTGAATCTTATTACAATATTGATGAAAGTGGATTTGGATATGTCATGACTTTATTTAGTGATACATCCACTATTTTGGAAGAGGTTTCAATTGACTATGACAATGAAGTTGCTATCTATGATGATTATTATGATGACATCTATGCCATAAAGAGTGATAAATCTTCTATGCTTGTGCATCATGAAAAGAGTGTTGTATGTGATAGCTATATTGTTGAATCCATTCATGATGTTTCTGAAAATTATTATGAGGAAGGAACTTATGCTCTTACAAATTTCAATAATATCAAATTTCTTCTCTATGTGTTGATTGTTTTGAAGTTACACTTGTTTTGCCTTCCTATGCTAGCTGATTATTGTTCCTATAAATTGTTTGCTCACAAAATCCCTATGAATAGGAAGTGTGTTAGAACTAAATGTGCTAGTCATATGCTTCATGATGCTCTCTTCATGTTTCAATTATTATCTTTTATGCGAGCATCATCGAAATCACCATGCCTAGCTTAAAAGGCATAAAATAAAAGTGCTTGTTGGTAGACAACCCAACACTTTTACCTACTGTTTTCATGGGTTCACATGATTATGCTAATGTAGTGATCATGTTTTATTGCTTTTGTTTCAATAAAGTGCCAAGTAAGACCTTTGGGATGGCTTACGGTGATAGTTGATTTGATCTTGCTGAAAAACAGAAACTTTTGCGCTCAGGAAAACAATTCTCATTTTTAACAGAAGCGTGATAAAATTCTGATTCTTTTTGAAGAAGATTAATAGACAAATTTCTCAGGTTTTCCTAATTTTTCAGAATTTTTGGAGTAGTAGAAGTATGGTTTGATTACAAATTACTACAGACTGTTCTGTTTTTGACAGATTCTGTTTTCAATGCATAGTTTGCTTGTTTTCTAGTTTCTATGGATTATATTGCTCAATATAAATTGTGGAAATAACATGCTACAATATGAATTGTGTGGAAACAATCATGAATCTTGTCTTTGACAGTACCAAAAGTGGAATGGTTTGCTCTTTATCATACTAACCTATTTCACAAAGTTTCGTTAAGTTTTGTGTGATCAAAGTTTTCAAGTTTAGGGTGAGATGTCAATATGAGGAGAATAAGGAGTGACAAGACCCTAATCTTGGGGATGACCAAGGCACCCCAAGGAAATATTCAAGGAAGATCCAAGCAACTAAGCTTGGGGATGCCCCGGAAGGCATCCCCTCTTTTGTCTCCAACATTATCGGTAACCTCACTTGGAGCTATGTTTTCATTCGTCACATGATATGTGTTTTGCTTGGAGCGTCAATTTATTTTCATAGGATTTTCTTGCTGTTATTTATAATAATGTTTTGCATCTTTTATTTCTATAAAAGTGGCAATGGTAGCCTTGGCCATGCTTATTTTGTAAGTATACATGTTGCTGTCTGAAAACAGAAAGTTTACCGCTGTTGCAAAGATTCCTTAGAAAAGTAAGAATGTGATAAATGTTCAAACTTTTTGCAAAATGAGCTCTGATAAATTTTCTACAGTGTGGTAAATTTTCATAATGTTTGGAGTTGAATAAGTATTGATACTCTTGCATTCTTTACAAACTATACTGTTTTGGTAGATTACTGTTATGGTTGCATTGTTTGCATATGATTGCTTGTTTAATGATTCTATTTGAGGATAGGAGTATTAAATATGCAGAGGCATTTAGTATGCAATGTCGAATAATAATTTTAGTGATTTTCTACAGTAGAGAATGATAGGGTTTTTGCATTGGTTTATACTAACTTATCTCACAAGTTTTTGTTGAGTTTTGTGTGGATGAAGCTTTTGAGATTTAGGAAAACCGTGATATGAGAAGAATTAAGGAGACACAAAAGCTCAAGCTTGCGGATAACCAAGGCACCCCAAGATAATATTTCAAGAAGTATCAAGCATCTAAGCTTGGGGATGCCCCGATAGGCATCCCACCTTTCCTCTTCAACAATTATCAGTTAGTATCGGTTGAGCCTAAGTTTTGCTTCTTCACATGAGTTGTGCTATTCTTGGAATGTCTTTTTATTTTCATTTTGCTTGCTGTTTTAATAAAATACTTAGATCTGAAAGTTTTTAAATAAAGTAGAGTCCTCAAATAGTTGCCAGGAAGGCTATGTAAGCGGCATTCACATCCTATCAACGAAGCTCTTTCCTATGTCATTTACTCTTGTGCTTCACTTATATCCTATGAGTAAATTGTTGAATACATTGAATGTCATGAAGTTGAAATCATATCATGCCTAGTGGTAGCTTCACATTGGGTTTAGAAAGTGAAATATTTTGAGGCTTGACAATCACAATATTGGTCATACAAGCAATTCACAAATAATTAGTATAAGGAAGTGAACTTTCATATATAAATACACCATCATGGAAATCTTTTGTGATTGTGAGCCCCTATCAAAATATTATATGCCAAAATTATTGACGTTGGACAAGGAAGACAACATAATGGTTTATGTTTGTTCATATTCACATAGAAGTTATATTGTCATAGATCCTTCAACATGTGGTGCTTGCCCCCCATCTTCGCTAGCCAAAAATTCCACACCAAGTAGAGATACTACTTGTGCATCCAAAAACCCTTAAACCCAAATCTTATTCTAGCAAATTGTCGCCCCCAAAATTCTTTGTGGGACAGAAAACCCTCACCACCCAATTCAAAAAACAGAAAGAAAACCCTCACCATCCCCACGTCACAGAAAGCCTCACCCCTCCCTCCACCCCCTCGGCCCCTCCGGTACGTTCCCCATTCACACTTGCACAAGCTCCTCCGTGTCTATGCCATGGCACCGCCTATCGTGGCGGTAAACACTTAGCTCGACGCCTGCCGTCGCCACCAGGTTTCTAACAAAGACCACCGCATTTCACCACTTCCGCCTGCCGCCGCCTATCGCCATCAACTTTCTCGACGCTGCTCGCGGTCGACCCAGCTCCGCTCGGTTGGGGAATCTGCCGTACCGATGGTTCTTTCTCATGGATGACAAGGTAACTAGTTTAACGAGATATTATATCATCTCTTATCCCAGCTCGTCTACCTCCTTTAATCACCCGGCGGAAATCACCATGAATTCATTTTTATTCGAGCTGATTTGAGGGTTTTCTTTCATTCATAGAATGTACAGTGCGCCGACACTTCAGGACTTTGCGACCGCTGCCAGAGATTCCATCTCTCCGTACCAGATAACTTGAGCACATGCGCAGTATTGATGAACGCATATGCAAATGTACCATTGATTACATACAACAAGTCATCAACCCACAACGACAACGAGGATACACGTTGGATTATAGATCATTTCCAACAAAACATTCTAGTAAAGTAAAGTTTTTCTCACACAACAAATAACAAAGCGATGAAATGAACTTCAGCTCAACCACTTATCGGCGTTGGAAACACTTGCTTTGAACCAGAAGTGATTCTCTGGGAAGGGCCAGCTACTGTCAATCTCGAGACCAACACATAACTGATCATCCAGGCTGAAGCGGGCTATGTCAGGACCCATAGTGCGATGGTAGGGAAGCATAGCAATGACCGAGGTATAGATACAGTTTCTTCTCATAAATGGTAGTAACGTTGTGTCAACAGCAGCCAGATCGCCTTTCACCATCATTGGATAGTTTTGTCCAAGGAAGAGGGAGTTTCCTCCAAGACATTCAATACTGAACCAGGGAGAAGGTGTTGGCACTAGTACACTAGTATCCATCCCGAATACCCTGCAATGGATGTTGGAATAGGTCCGGAGAGTGCGACCATGCAAGACAACACCTACTTCCTTAGTAACATCAGCAGAGCCCTGTATACAGACAAGAAGAGGTGATCCATAGGAATAAGTTGCCAGGCACCACTGAGTATATGGGTCCTGCTTGTCCTCATGCTCATGATCATCAGCATCGTCATCTCCCCCTTGGTTATAAAACTTTTCAAGTATAGGTGGTGGAATGTTCACAGGACCTTGCAAACACAAGAATGTTAATTAATTAGTAAAGGGAAACTAGCTAACCCGCATGCATGTGGATGAAACCATTATAATTACGGTTCAATGCAAAAACAGTGCCACGAGTGGTGGCAGGAAACACAAGACCCTCGTATTGAATTGCATCACAGTACTCATCTATGTACATAAATTGATTTTTGAGCAATATCCATCGAGGCATGGAAGTAAGGAAGGCAACAAGCTTGTCGAAGATAGAAACAACTTCATAGCTCGTGTAATCCTAAGAGCGATTGGGTCCTCGACAAATTGCTATCTTCCGTAGACAAAAGTTACCATGATCGTATTTGAACTCACGCAGATCATCTGTGTGCTCAACCTCTAGGCAGTCTGAGATTTTTGGAAGTGGAACCCGGTGACGAGTGTACACATTCACAAGTTCCTACTCGCAGTTGTACCCAATATAAACAACCCAATCTTCATTTGTGCCTGCCCAAGCCTTTCCCTCAAGCGATGGCATCTTAACATCACATGTATCATTATCAAGCGACATCAACTTGCACAAGGCGAGGCTTCTGTCGTCCCCGTATCAGTCAATAGGGTCACGGCGAAAAAGATAGGGGAGATCAAACTGCTCCTGGACCCTTGGGTTGCTTGTAATGATGTTATTAGTTGAGTCGAGAATGGTGTTGAACGAACCTACCATGCTAGCCGAGGTGATGACGTCGCACCGATCAATGAGTTCCTCCACCATGTCATCTTTCAGACCGGGGCAAGAATAACGGGGTTGTTTCCGGGCTGTTCCCTCCATGGAGAAGATGATCGAACAATGGCAGAACGAAGGGTGAAGGCAAATGGGGGGAGGAAGAGCGTGCGATAGCACCTCCAAATCGAGAGGGAAAGGCGAAGAGGTGGTGGACGATTGCCACGCTACAAGAAGAGGCTAGTGGGGAGCGAACGGTTGCCATAGAGGTCACACACTGACGAGAAGTCCGAGTGAACCGCATGCGGTATATCGCACACACTTGATCTAGCTGACCGTTTCTTTTGTGTTGCCTAATCACAAACAGTTCATTCCAGTGAACCGCATGCCGTATATCACACACACCTTGATCTGGCTGACCGTTTCTTTTGTGTTGCCTAATCACAAATAGTTCATCTGAGTGAACCGTATGTTGTACATCGCACACACCTTCATCTGGATGCCTGCTTCTTTTGTTCCTCCTCATTGCAAATGGTTAACTGAACTGAACCGTATCCCTGAATCGCACACGCAACTAAAATCTGAACCGTGTTTGATGCATCCTCCATCGCAAATGTTTTGCACCTTTTTGACAGGTTTTTTACACCACCATTTGAGATTATGGCATCACACACAGTTTTGTCGCAGGGTCTCTGATCATAGTGTCGCGTTAGCAGCGTCCTGCAGTAGTGTTAATCTATGCATTTTTTCAAGCAAGTTACATATAAAATTTATTTAATTCGGAGCTACGTTATTTAGTTATGAAATAAATCATTTTAGCATATGATTTAGCAAATTAAAGCAAACAACATGTTTAAACATTTTTAACATGGATGAAAGTGGCATATTATGAAACTAGATGAAATTCTAAGCATTTTACATATAGTTTGTTTAATTCCAATGCACGGTTGTGAGGTTATTATATGCATGAACAATAGGGGTAAATCTGTAAACATGCAGTCTCTCGGTTAATTAGCAAATTCGTTCGGCGGAAAAAAACAGTGAACGGGCCGAAACTGGCTGTCCTAGTAGGAACAGGAGCTGGGGGCAGCTCACCATGGGCCTTAGCCACAGGTCGGTAGAGGAGGCAGCTGGGCCGAGGGGCTTGCGGCTGGGCCTTGGAGGTTGCTGGCCTAGGCATGGTCAACAGGAGTTGGGCGACCACGCCCTCCCGGAAACAGGAAATGCTCGATGCAGGGGAAGTAGAGGTCAGCGCGGCAGAGCTTGCTGCTGGCGTCGCGGGGCGAGGCAGATGAGGCGACAGAGAGGTTCGGGATGCGAGCGATGATGGAGCTTGAGGACTTGGCGGGGCGATGGAGCTGGCGGGACTTGAACGAGCAGGTGGGGCAGCGTGGGACTTGGCGGTCAACGTGGCAAGGGCCGCTTCCTCTGTCTGTTCCCGGTAGAAGGAGGCAGTGCAGCGCGGTGCAGCGCTTGGGCTGCGGCACGAAGACGACGGCAGCGACGCGTACAGAGCTCTGGTGATTCAATGAAGATGCGAAGGAGGCGGTGGAGGTCGGCTTCGAAGCGTACGGGCGCGGGTCAACGGGGATGACAGGAGTGGGAGGCTCGACCCCGATCTTGTTCGAGGGAGTTGCAGCGGCGAGGGACTCGAGCAAGAAGGGGAGGTCATGGAGGAGGCTGATCTGGCGCAGATCCAGAGGGTGGCGAGAGGACAAATGGCGGCCATGGCTACTCGGTTGCCTGTGAAGAAAAGAACGAGGAGAGAGCTTGAGCGCGTAATAGAGAGAGAAAGAAGGAAGGGAAAGGAGCAGGGGAGGAAGGGCGCGGTCCTGCGTGCTCGGGATGAGGGCGCCATGGACAGATAGGAGGGAGCCTGAGCTCCTGGTTGCTGCTAGAGGACGACGTCGAGAGGGACCTTGGGATGGAGGGCTGCACGTGAGGGCGACTGGTGGATATGTGGCTGGATCGAAGCTCGAGGGTGGCTTTGGATAAGCTCGCTAGTTGGGTGGCGGTGGAAATCAAGGGAATTGGTCGGGGAGGATTTGGATCGGGAAGAGATCCCGAGGTGGGAGGTGGAGTTGGTCGGGTGGCGGTGGAGTCCGCTGGATGGATGGATTGGAAAGGCTAGCTAGGGTTTCACTGTATATATAGCATGAGGATTTGGTTAGGGGCTAAACGGGCCCTCCGATTAAAATCGAACGGTCAAGATAAATAGGCTAGGACGGTTTAACAAAGAACCAAAGATACTTTTGGGATGTTTGGGGATGATCCAAATTCAATGGTGAAGACGGAGCGGGTCGGGTTTGGGTAAGTTTTGGACATGCGTGAGGGGTCTGAGAGAGGTCGACAAAGACAAAGAGGCCTGACAAAAGGTCAATGGAGACAAAGGGTGAAGCGTCTACCACAAACGACTACGAGTTTTATGAAAACATGCGGATGAAATGCACATGATGACATGATGAAATGCAACAAACAAAATAAAACACATGGCGAACACGAAATATATGGAAGTCCTTTGGAGCGTCAGTCTCGGGTCGTTACAACTCTCCTCTGTTGGATTTCGGGTTCCGGTAGACCCTTGAGGTTCGAACACTGGGGTGCGCGCGCAGATTTCGCCTCCTACCTACCTGCACCCCTCCGCCTTGCTAGGATCTAAACTAAGGAAAGAACAACACACGGGACACAGGGTTTATACTGGTTCGGGCCACCGTTGTGGTGTAATACCCTACTCCAGTTTGTGGTGTGGTGGATTGCCTCTTGGGCTGATGATGATGAACAATATAAGGAAGAACAGCCTCGCGAGGGTCTGTTCTTGGCTGGGGTGATGAGCTGCTGGGAGGGGCTCAGTCACCCTTCTCTCTCTCTCTCTCTATCTGATCTAAACCCCTCTCTCAAGAGCCTCCTTCTCCGAACCCCTCAGCTCCCTGTCTGTGTCTCTGTCTGTGTGTCTCTCTTTGTCCCCCCCGTCTTGCGGGTGGCTGATCCTATTTATAGAGGCCCTGGTCCTCTTCCCAAATATCGAGCGGGAAGGGAGCCAACAATGGCGGGCTAATTTGAAGGGGGACAGCTATTATCAGTTATCCTGACAAAAGTAGTCTTCGCCTGCGCAAAGCTCTGGTGATGATGCCGTCTTGGGCTCCATGGTGACCTCCGTCTCGTAGTCCTCCTGGTCTTGGTCTCGTTGCACCGAAATGGCAATCTCTGCCCGATGCCTCGGTACTCCGCGGTTGCGCTTGCCCCCTTTGCACCAAAGAGGAAGGGAGGACGCTGCATGGGCTGGCACCCGCCTGGCGCCCTCGGTCGTCATGGCTTGCGTCACGGGCACCTCGTGAGGTACCCCGCCTTGATCTCTCCGCCTCCTTGTGAGCCAGCCTGACGAGGCCGTGCCTGAGGAAGCTCCGCATCGTCCGCCCCGCGAGGCTTGGCCCCTCGCGAGGGTCTTGGGTTTGTGTTGGTGAAGATGGGCCGCGCTGGGCCCCCCTTTGAGCCACGCCGCAGGCAGGCAAGTCTGGGGACCCCCGTTGCCAAAACGCCGACAGTAGCCCCCGGGCCCAAGGCGCGCCCGGGCTTGGCCGTGCAAGGAAGCAGAAGGGCAAGAGCGAAGCACCGCGGGCCCTAACAGCCTGCGGCCTTGGGCGCCGCATGGCGGTTGATGGGACGTGGGCGTCTCCACTTCCCCATGGCGCCTTGGCAACTGCACGGATTGGACAAGTCCCTGCATGCAAGGCGGGTCATAATTACCTGCGATCATGGGGCCCGTTGGTTCGCCATCGCCAGCTATAAATATGGACCGACGCGCGCCCTTCCAGTCCATCCCCCCTTGCTTCTCATTTTTCTTCATGGCCCCGTCGAGGAGGTTCTCGGTCGCAGAGAAGGGGAAGGCTCTCCAGGTTGAGCCCGCCTCTCCCCCGCCCAAGCGCGGCCGAGGGCGCCCTCGCAAACATCCTGTGGCCACCATGGTGGCTCCCCGCTGCCGTGGAGGTGATCTTCAGCACAGCGACGGGCGGATTGCTGTGGCCGGGGGGCGCGCTCCGGCTGCGCGTCCCCCTAGGCCGCGCTTTCGCGCTGCTGAAGTGCTGCCGGAGTTCGTCCTGTGGTCGGCGGAGCCGACTAGCACCCGGCTTCCGCTTCCTCGCTTCCTCCTTGGCGAGCTCCCGGCCGGCGCCCCGGGCGGCCTCTGGCTCCAGGCCGACGGCTGCTGCAGCCGGGCCTCATGGGTCTCACTAGAGGTCTCCGTGGCTGGGAGCCTGTCTCTGGCCCGCGGTTGGCAGACGTTTGCCCGCGCGCGTGGCCTGAGCCGTCGATGCACCATACACTTCAAGTTCGATGGCGATGCCACCCTCTACGTGAGGGTGTTTGGGGAAGATGGTCGCCGCACAGGGTGTTGCCCTGAGGGTGACGACCGCGGCTGGGAACCTAGCTCCGGCGATGATGGAGAGGGCGGCGCTCAGGGTTCCTCAAGCTTCTCCGGCTCTTCTTCGGGCGGCGACTCTTCTAGCGGTGGCCGCAGTCAGCCCCCATGCCGTCGTATCTGCTTGGGAGGTGGTAACGTGCCCGCCCGCCGTCGCGCCCTGGTGAAGCGCGAGAGGGAGTCCGTCTGAGCTCCGAAGGCAGCTCGGGCCTTCCCTACAGGCCAGCGTGAGGCAAGCTGCACCAGATTTGTCCTTTCTTTTCCTTTTTCCTGCATAACAAAGACAGTAGCGTGGAGCCCCGCGGGGGCGTGTTTGGGTCATTGCTGTTAATCATCGTTTTGCTTTCGTTATTGTACCTTCTGGCCACGTGCCCGCGCGTGGATAGTTCTCGGCCCCGGCCGTGGGGGGCGACCGACCCAGGCCCTTTGTTTGTGTCGCGGTGCCCGTGGGGCACGGACTGGAGGGGTGCTCCTGTGATGGGCCTAGGTCGCGAACCCTTTGAATGACTAGGATAGGAACACTCGCGAGGGCACTCGGCTGCCCCCCCTCGCGAGGCCTTGCACAAGAGAAATCGAGGCAGGAGAGCGAAAAGTCGAAGAACCACAAGCCAAAGACGGCAATAACTTCAATAAAACTTCGAATGAGAAGGAACAAGCCAACTGCGGAAAGCAAATGAAAAGCCGCGTCCGACACCTAATCTAGTCTTCGACGTCTTCTCACCAGCGCGGAGCTAAGTGCTGCCACTTGGCGTGGGAGGGAGCCCCAGGGCCTGAGGCTGGCGCTCCTGAGACTCCGGGGTGTGTACAGCCCCAACTCATTATTACGTGAGAGTGTCACGGGCGGCGAGCTTCACAGGCGTTGGCCTTCTTCACAGGCTCCGGGCCTTTTCCAAAACGCGATAGCTTCACAGGCTCCGGGCCTTTTCCGAAACGCGATAGCTTCACAGGCATTCGCCTTCTTCATAGGCTCCGGGCCTTTTCCAAAACGCGATAGCTTCACAGGCATTCGCCTTCTTCACAGGCTCCGGGCCTTTTCCGAAACGCGATGGCTTCACAGGCAGTCGCCTTCTTCACAGGCTCCGGGCCTTTTCCAAAATGCGATAGCTTCACAGGCATTCGCCTTCTTCATAGGCTCCGGGCCTTTTCCAAAACGCGATAGCTTCACAGGCATTCGCCTTCTTCACAGGCTCCGGGCCATTTCCAAAACGCGATAGCTTCACAGGCGTTCGCCTTCTTCACAGGCTCCGGGCCTTTTTAGGGGTAGAACCTCCGAAGGTGCTAGATGTTCCACGCGTTCTGGACTGACACCCCCTCCTGAGTCTCCAAGCGCGCGGAGCCGGGCCTGGAAACACGAACAACTTTGAACGGGCCCTCCCACATGGGAGAGAGCTTGTGCAGCCCCTCCCTGGAGAGAACCCGCCTGAGCACGAGGTCTCCTACCTTGAGAGTTCTGGGGCAAATGTTGCGGCAGTGATATCGCCGCAGTGCTTGTTGGTACCTCGCCGCTCATAGCGCGGCTTCTCGGCGTCGTTCCTCCCCCAGCACGAGGTCCGTCCCCCGCATGGCGTCCTGCTGTGCCTCGTCGAACGCCAGGACCCGCGCGGAGCGACATCTGACCTCATGAGGGAGGACTGCTTCGGCTCTGTAGACCAGGAAGAACGGGGTCTCTCTAGTTGGCTTAGTCACGGTGGTGCGGATGGACCACAATACGGACTGAAGCTCGTCGTACCAACCTCTGCCGCAGGCCTCCAGCTTCTTCTTAAACGTCCTGGTCTTGAGGCCCCTCAGGACCTCCGCGTTGGCTCGCTGGGCCTGGCCGTTGCTTCAGGGGTGCGCCACCGAAGCATAGCATATCTGCGTTCCAAGGTTAGCACAGTATGTTTTGAAGAGGTTACTGGTGAACTGCGAACCGTTGTCCGTGATGATGCGATTCGGCACCCCGAACCGGCTCATGATGCCCTTGATGAACTTGACCGCGGAACCCGCAGGAATGGTGCGGACAGCCTCTACTTCAGCCCACTTGGTGAACTTGTCCATGGCGACGTAGAGGTAGCGGTAGCCCCCGGGCGCCCGAGGAAACGGGCCCAAGATGTCCAGCCCCCAGACTGCGAATGGCCACGAAAGGGGTATAGTCTGCAGGCCTCCTACTGGCTGATGGATCTGCTTGGCGTGGAACTGGCAGGCCTCACAAGCTTTCACTAGTTTGACGGCGTCATTGAGCACGGTGGGCCAATAAAACCTACTGCGGAACGCCTTGCCGACGAGGGTCCGTGACGATGAATGATGTCCACAGTCCCCGCCGTGTATATCTTCCAGCAGTTCCTTCCCTTGCTCCCTGGAGATGCAGCGCAGGGATACATTGTTTGGCCGCTTCCGGTAGAGCTCTCCATCCTTGATGCAGTATGCCATGGCCTGGCGTGCCACTCGCTCCGCTTCCTCCTCCTTCTCCGGCAGGGTCCCTTGCGTTAGGTAACTCCGGAGCTCCGTGATCCAACATCCCTCCCGAGGTTCCATCATCTAGAGCAGGCGTGCTCCTGAGGCCGGGCCACAGGCCGGAGCCCCTGAGGCAGGTGGCTGGGGGAGCTCCTCCCGGGGTTGAGCCGTGTTCGATAATGACGGCAGGGCTAAGGGCTTGAAGAGCCGCTCCTCGAAAACGCCAGGCTCCTGAGGTAACTGCCTGGACGCCCGTTTGGCGATGTCGTCGGCCTCCTGGTTGGTGCCACGGGGCACATGCTACAACTCCAACCCCCAGAACTGCTACTCCATCCTGCGGACCTCCGCTAGGTAGGCTTCCATGTGCTCATCCTTCGGCTCGTACACCTTGTTGGAGAAATTGACAAGGAGCTGCGAAACGCCCTTGATGGTGAGGCGTTTCACCCCCAGGGCAGTCGCGGCCTTCAAGCCCGCTATTAAACCTTCATACTCCGCTATGTTATTGGAGACCTTTTCACCTTGTTGGAAGCAGAGCTGCAAGGCGTAGTAGAGCTTGTCCTGAGTGGGCGATATGAGCACCGCCCCAGCCCCAGCGCCATGCCTGGAGAACGCCCCATCCAAGTACATGACCCAGCCTTCTGGCGCCTCACTTCCCAGGGACAGGGACCGATCCTCGTCGGCCTTGAGGCCTGGCGCCTCCGTCCATTCTGCCACAAAATCCGCCAACGCTGCTCCCTTGATGACTCTGAACGTGCTGAATTCGAGCTGAAACACTTGCAGCTCTATGTTCCACTCAGCGACCCTTCCAGCTGAATTAGGGCTCTTGAGCACTCTCTCCAGGGGGTATGACGAGACGACCTTGATGGGGTGACCCTGAAAATAGTGTCGCAGCTTGCGCGAGGCCACTAGTAGCGCGAGGAGGAGTTTCTGAGGCATGGGGTACCGCGCCCTCGCGTCCCGCAACACCGTATTGACAAACTACACTGGGTGCTCAATGAGGTGGAGTGTGTCGGTGCTGGTGGCTCCCTTCGGAGACCACAGCGCCTCTTGAGGCAATGAGGCATCCTGAGACTGGCCATCTGGGAGATGGGCCCCTTCCGCCTCCGGTGCGCCCCTCTGCGGCGGCTGACCCTCCTCTGCCGCGGTGGCAGTTTCTGTGGGCCTTCCTTGTCCCTGTTCTGCCTTGTCCCGGGCTGCTGCCGCGGTTTTGTTGGAAATACGCCCTAGAGGCAATAATAAAATCATTATTATTATATTTCCTTGTTCATGATAATTGTCTTTATTCATGCTATAATTGTGTTATCCGGAAATCGTAATGCATGTGTGAATAATAGACACCAACATGTCCCTAGTAAGCCTCTAGTTGACTAGCTCGTTGATCAACAGATAGTCATGGTTTCCTGACTATGGACATTGGATGTCATTGATGACGAGATCACATCATTAGGAGAATGATGTGATGGACAAGACCCAATCCTAAACATAGCACAAGATCGTATAGTTCGTTTGCTAGAGTTTTTCCAATGTCAAGTATCCTTTCCTTAGACCATGAGATCGTGTAACTCTCGGATGCCGTAGGAGTGCTTTGGGTGTGCCAAACGTCACAACGTAACTGGGTGACTATAAAGGTATACTACGGGTATCTCCGAAAGTGTCTGTTGGGTTGACACGGATCAAGACTGGGATTTGTCACTCCGTATGATGGAGAGGTATCACTGGGCCCACTCGGTAATGCATCATCATTATGAGCTCAAAGTGACCAAGTGTCTGGTCACGGGATCATGCATTACGGTACGAGTAAAGTGACTTGCCGGCAACGAGATTGAACGAGGTATTGGGATACCGACGATCGAATCTCGGGCAAGTAACATACCGATTGACAAAGGGAATTGTATACGGGGTTGCTTGAATCCTCGACATCGTGGTTCATCCAATGAGATCATCGAGGAGCATGTGGGAGCCAACATGGGTATCCAGATCCCGCTGTTGGTTATTGACCGGAGAGCGATCTCGGTCATGTCTGCATGTCTCCCGAACCCGTAGGGTCTACACACTTAAGGTTCGGTGATGCTAGGGTTGTAGGGATATGTATATGCAGTAACCCAAATGTTTTTCGGAGTCCCGGATGAGATCCCGGACGTCACGAGGAGTTCCGGAATGGTCCGGAGGTAAAGAATTATATATAGGAAGTGCTATTTCGGCCATCGGGAGAAGTTTCGGGGTCACCGGTATTGTACCGGGACCACCGGAAGGGTCCCGGGGGTCCACCGGGTGGGGCCACCTGCCCCGGGGGGGCACATGGGCTGTAGGGGGTGCGCCTTGGCCTGTATGGGCCAAGGGCACCAGCCCCAAGAGGCCCATGCGCCAAGAGATAAGGAAGGGAAGAGTCCCAGAGGGGGAAGGCACCTCCTAGGTGCCTTGGGGAGGAGGGATTCCTCCCTTGGCCGCCGCCCCCCCAGGAGATTGGATCTCCTAGGGCCGGCGCCCCCCTAGGCTCCCTATATATAGTGGGGAAGGAGGGCCTCTCAATCCACGCCTTTGGTGCCTCCCTCTCCCTCTCCAACACATCCTCCTCCTCCATAGAGCTTGGTGAAGCCCTGCCGGGGTACTGCAGCTCCACCACCACCACGCCGTCGTGCTGCTGCTGGAGCCATCTTCCTCAACCTCTCCTTTCCCCTTGCTGGATCAATAATAAGGAGACATCACGCTGACCGTACGTGTGTTGAACGCGGAGGTGCCGTCCGTTCGGCGCTAGGATCTCCGGTGATTTGGATCACGTCGAGTACGACTTCCTCATCCCCGTTCTTTGAACGCTTCCGCGTGTGATCTACAAAGGTATGTAGATGAAATCCGATCACTCGTTGCTAGATGAACTCATAGATGGATCTTGGTGAAACCGTAGGAAAATTTTTTGTTTTCTGCAAAGTTCCCCAACAGTGGCATCATGAGCTAGGTCTATGCGTAGTTCTCTTTGCACGAGTAGAACACAATTTGTTGTGGGCGTTGATGTTGTCAACTTTCTTGCCGCTACTAGTCTTATATTGCTTCAACGGTATTGTGGGATGAAGCGGCCCAGACCAACCTTACACGTACACTTACGTGAGACCGGTTCCACCGACTAACATGCACTAGTTGCATAAGGTGGCTGGCGGGTGTCTGTCTCTCCCACTTTAGTTGGAGCGGATTCGATGAAAAGGGTCCTTATGAAGGGTAAATAGAAGTTGACAAATCACGTTGTGGCTTTCACGTAGGTAAGAAAACGTTCTTGCTAGAACCCTACTTCAGCCACGTAAAACTTGCAACAACAATTAGAGGACGTCTAACTTGTTTTTGCAGCAAGTGCTTTGTGATATGATATGGCCAAAGTTGTGATGAATGATGAATGATATATATGTGATGTATGAGATGTTCATGCTATTGTAATAGGAATCACGACTTGCATGTCGATGAGTATGACAGCCGGCAGGAGCCATAGGAGTTGTCTTTATTTTTTGTATGACCTGCGTGTCATTGAGAAACGCCATGTAAATTACTTTACTTTATTGCTAAACACGTTAGCCATAGTAGTAGAAGTAATAGTTGGCGAGCAACTTCATGGAGACACGATGATGGAGATCATGGTGTCATGCCGGTGACAAGATGATCATGGAGCCCCAAGATGGAGATCAAAGGAGCTATGTGATATTGGCCATATCATGTCACTTTTATTATTTGATTGCATGTGATGTTTATCATATTTATGCATCTTGTTTACTTAGAACGACGGTAGTAAATAAGATGATCCCTCATAATAATTTCAAGAAAGTGTTCCCCCTAACTGTGCACCGTTGCGACAGTTCGTTGTTTTGAAGCACCACGTGATGATCGGGTGTGATAGATTCTAACGTTCACATACAACGGGTGTAAGACAGATTTACACATGCAAAACACTTAGGTTGACTTGACGAGCCTAGCATGTACAGACATGGCCTCGGAACACAGAAGACCGAAAGGTCGAGCATGAGTCGTATAGAAGATACGATCAACATGAAGATGTTCACCAACGTTGACTAGTCCATCTCACGTGATGATCGGACACGACC
This sequence comes from Triticum aestivum, assembly GCF_018294505.1. NCBI lineage: Eukaryota > Viridiplantae > Streptophyta > Magnoliopsida > Poales > Poaceae > Triticum > Triticum aestivum. Next base: position 449,921,148 of record NC_057809.1, on the reverse strand, counting down.
TAGTTAACTCGGATCATGTTATACTTAGATGACTGGAGGGATGTCTATCTGAGTGGGAGTTCATTATAATTTTATTAGATGAACTTAATTATCATGAACTTAGTCTAAAATATTTACAATATGTCTTGTAGATCAAATGGCCAATGTAGTCCTCAACTTCAACGCGTTCCTAGAGAAAACCAAGCTGAAAGATGATGGCAGCAACTACACGGACTGGGTTCGGAACCTGAGGATCCTCATAGCTGCCAAGAAAGATTATGTCCTACAAGCACCGCTAGGTGATGCACCTGTTCTCCCTGCAGAACAAGACGTTATGAACGCTTGGCAGGCACGTACCGATGACTACTCCCTCGTTCAGTGTGGCATGCTTTACAGCTTAGAGCCGGGGCTCCAAAAGCGTTTTGAGAGACACGGAGCATATGAGATGTTTGAAGAGCTGAAAATGGTTTTCCAAGCTCATGCCCGGGTCGAGAGATATCAAGTCTCCGACAAGTTCTTCAGCTATAAGATGGAGGAAAATAGTTCTGTCAGTGAGCACATACTCACTATGTCCGGGTTGCATAACCGCTTGACTCAGCTGGGAGTTAATCTCCCGGATGACGCGGTCATTGACAGAATCCTTCAGTCGCTTCCACCGAGCTACAAGAGCTTTGTGATGAACTTCAATATGCAGGGGATGGAAAAGACCATTCCTGAAGTATTCGCAATGCTGAAATCAGCAGAGGTAGAAGTCAAAAAGGAACATCAAGTGTTGATGGTGAATAAAACCACTAAGTTCAAAAAGGGCAAGGGTAAGAAGAACTTCAAGAAAGATGGCAAGGGAGTTGCCGCGCCCGGCAAGCAAGCTGCCGGGAAGAAGCCAAAGAATGGACCCAAGCCCGAGACTGAGTGCTTTTATTGCAAGGAAAGTGGTCACTGGAAGCGGAACTGCCCCAAATACTTAGCGGACAAGAAGGCCGGCAAAACGAAAGGTATATGTGATATACATGTAATTGATGTGTACCTTACCAGTACTCGTAGTAGCTCCTGGGTATTTCATACCGGTGCAGTTGCTCACATTTGTAACTCAAAGCAGGAGCTGCGGAATAAGCGGAGACTGGCAAAGGACAAGGTGACGATGCGCGTCGGGAATGGTTCCAAGGTCGATGTGATCACCGTCGGCACGCTACCTCTGCATTTACCTACGGGATTAGTTTTAAACCTCAATAATTGTTATTTAGTACCAGCTTTGAGCATTAACATTGTATCAGGATCTCGTTTAATTCGAGATGGCTACTCATTTAAATCTGAGAATAATGGTTGTTCTATTTATATGAGAGATATGTTTTATGGTCATGCTCCGATGGTGAATGGTTTATTATTAATGAATCTCGAGCGTAATGCTACACATGTTCATAGTGTGAGTACCAAAAGATGTAAGATTGATAATGATAGTCCCACATACTTGTGGCACTGCCGCCTTGGTCACATAGGTGTCAAACGCATGAAGAAGCTCCATGCTGATGGACTTTTAGAGTCTCTTGATTACGAATCATTTGACACATGCGAACCATGCGTCATGGGTAAAATGACCAAGACTCCGTTCTCAGGAACAATGGAGCGAGCAACCAACTTATTGGAAATCATACATACTGATGTGTGCGGTCCAATGAGTGTTGAGGCTCGCGGTGGCTATCGTTATGTTCTCACCCTCACTGATGACTTGAGTAGATATGGGTATATCTATTTAATGAAACACAAGTCTGAGACCTTTGAAAAGTTCAAGGAATTTCAGAGTGAGGTTGAGAATCAACGTGACAGAAAAATCAAGTTCCTACGATCAAATCGTGGAGGAGAGTACTTGAGTCACGAGTTTGGCACACACTTAAGAAAATGTGGAATAGTTTCACAACTCACGCCGCCTGGAACACCTCAGCGTAATGGTGTGTCCGAATGTCGTAATCGCACTCTATTAGATATGGTGCGATCTATGATGTCTCTTACCGATTTACCGCTATCTTTTTGGGGCTATGCTTTAGAGACTGCCGCATTCACTTTAAATAGGGCTCCGTCGAAATCCGTTGAGACGACACCATATGAATTATGGTTTGGGAAGAAACCTAAGCTGTTGTTTCTAAAAGTTTGGGGATGCGATGCTTATGTCAAGAAACTTCAACCTGAAAAACTCGAACCCAAGTCGGAAAAATGTGTCTTCATAGGATACCCTAAAGAAACTATTGGGTATACCTTCTACCTCAGATCCGAAGGCAAGATCTTTGTTGCCAAGAATGGATCCTTTCTAGAGAAGGAGTTTCTCTCGAAAGAAGTAAGTGGGAGGAAAGTAGAACTTGATGAAGTATTACCTCTTGAACCGAAAAATGGCGCAACTCAAGAAAATGTTCCTGAGGTGCCTGCACCGACTAGAGAGGAAGTTAATGATGATGATCAAGATACTTCTGATCAAGCTCCTGCTGAAATTCGTAGGTCCACAAGGACACGTTCCGCACCAGAGTGGTACGGCAACCCTGTCTTGGAAATCATGTTGTTAGACAACGGTGAACCTTCGAACTATGAAGAAGCGATGGCGGGCCCGGATTCCGACAAATGGCTAGAAGCCATGAAATCCGAGATAAGATCCATGTATGAAAACGAAGTATGGACTTTGACTGACTTGCCCGTTGAGCGGCGAGCCATAGAAAATAAATGGATCTTTAAGAAGAAGACAGACGCGGATGGTAATGTGACCATCTATAAAGCTCGGCTTGTCGCTAAGGGTTATCGACAAGTTCAAGGGGTTAACTACGATGAGACTTTCTCACCGGTAGCGAAGCTAAAGTCCGTCCGAATCATGTTAGCAATTGCCGCATTCTACGATTATGAGATATGGCAAATGGACGTCAAAACGGCATTCCTTAATGGTTTCCTTAAGGAAGAATTGTATATGATGCAGCCGGAAGGTTTTGTCGATCCTAAGAATGCTAACAAGGTGTGCAAGCTCCAACGCTCGATTTATGGGCTGGTGCAAGCATCTTGGAGTTGGAACATTCGCTTTGATGAGATGATCAAAGCGTTTGGGTTTACACAGACTTATGGAGAAGCCTGCGTTTACAAGAAAGTGAGTGGGAGCTCTGTAGCATTTCTCATATTATATGTAGATGACATACTTTTGATGGGAAACGATATAGAACTCTTGGACAGCATTAAGGCCTACTTGAATAAGAGTTTTTCAATGAAGGACCTTGGAGAAGCTGCTTATATATTAGGCATCAAGATCTATAGAGATAGATCGAGACGCCTCATAGGTCTTTCACAAAGCACATACCTTGATAAGATATTGAAGAAGTTCAATATGGATCAGTCTAAGAAGGGGTTCTTACCTGTGTTACAAGGTGTGAAATTGAGCTCAGCTCAATGTCCGACCACGGCAGAAGATATAGAAGAGATGAGTGTCATCCCCTATGCCTCAGCCATAGGTTCTATTATGTATGCCATGTTGTGTACCAGACCTGATGTAAACCTTGCCGTAACTTTGGTAGGAAGGTACCAAAGTAATCCCGGCAAGGAACACTGAACAACTGTCGAGAATATCCTGAAGTACCTGAAAAGGACGAAGGAAATGTTTCTCGTTTATGGAGGTGACGAAGAGCTCATCGTAAAGGGTTACGTCGACGCTAGCTTCGGCACAGATCTGGATGACTCAAAGTCACAAACCAGATACGTGTATATTTTGAATGGTGGGGCAGTAAGCTGGTGCAGTTGCAAGCAGAGCGTCGTGGCGGGATCTACATGTGAAGCGGAGTACATGGCAGCCTCAGAGGCAGTGCATGAAGCAATTTCGGTGAAGGAGTTCATCACCGACCTAGGAGTCATACCCAATGCGTCGGGGCCGATCAAGCTCTTCTGTGACAACACTGGAGCTATTGCTCCTGCCAAGGAGCCCAGGTTTCACAAGAAGACAAGGCACATCAAGCGTCGCTTCAACTCCATTCGTGAAAATGTTCAAGATGGAGACATAGATATTTGTAAAGTACATACGGACCTGAATGTAGCAGATCCGTTAACTAAACCTCTCCCTAGAGCAAAACATGATCAACACCAGAATTCCATGGGTGTTCGATTCATCACAATGTAACTAGATTATTGACTCTAGTGCAAGTGGGAGACTGTTGGAAATATGCCCTAGAGGCAATAATAAAAGCATTATTATTATATTTCCTTGTTCATGATAATTGTCTTTATTCATGCTATAATTGTGTTATCCGGAAATCGTAATACATGTGTGAATAATAGACACCAACATGTCCCTAGTAAGCCTCTAGTTGACTAGCTCATTGATCAATAGATAGTCATGGTTTCCTGACTATGGACATTGGATGTCATTGATGACGAGATCACATCATTAGGAGAATGATGTGATGGACAAGACCCAATCCTAAACATAGCACAAGATCGTATAGTTCGTTTGCTAGAGTTTTTCCAATGTCAAGTATCCTTTCCTTAGACCATGAGATCGTGTAACTCTCGGATGCCGTAGGAGTGCTTTGGGTGTGCCAAACGTCACAACGTAACTGGGTGACTATAAAGGTATACTACGGGTATCTCCGAAAGTGTCTGTTGGGTTGACACGGATCAAGACTGGGATTTGTCACTCTGTATGACGGAGAGGTATCACTGGACCCACTCGGTAATGCATCATCATTATGAGCTCAAAGTGACCAAGTGTCTGGTCACGGGATCATGCATTACGGTATGAGTAAAGTGACTTGCCAGCAACGAGATTGAACGAGGTATTGGGATATCGACGATCGAATCTCGGGCAAGTAACATACCGATTGACAAAGGGAATTGTATACGGGGTTGCTTGAATCCTCGACATCGCGGTTCATCCGATGAGATCATCGAGGAGCATGTGGGAGCCAACATGGGTATCCAGATCACGCTGTTGGTTATTGACCAGAGAGCGATCTCGGTCATGTCTGCATGTCTCCCGAACCCGTAGGGTCTACACACTTAAGGTTCGGTGACGCTAGGATTGTAGGGATGTGTATATGCAGTAACCCGAATGTTGTTCGGAGTCCCGGATGAGATCCCAGACGTCACGAGGAGTTCCGGAATGGTCCGGAGGTAAAGAATTATATATAGGAAGTGCTATTTCGGCCATCGGGACAAGTTTCGGGGTCACCGGTATTGTACCGGGACCACCGGAAGGGTCCCGGGGGTCCACCGGGTGGGGCCACCTGCCCCGGGGGGCCACATGGGCTGTAGGGGGTGCGCCTTGGCCTGTATGGGCCAAGGGAACCAGCCCCAAGAGGCCCATGCGCCAAGAGATAAGGAAGGGAAGAGTCCCAAAGGGGGAAGGCACCTCCTAGGTGCCTTGGGGAGGAGGGATTCCTCCCTTGGCCGCCGCCCCCCCCCCCCCTAGGAGATTGGATCTCCTAGGGCCGGTGCCCCCCCTAGGTTCCCTATATATAGTGGGGAAGGAGGGCCTCTCAATCCACGCCTTTGGTGCCTCCCTCTCCCTCTCCAACACATCCTCCTCCTCCATAGAGCTTGGCGAAGCCCTGCCGGAGTACTGCAGCTCCACCACCACCACGCCGTCGTGCTGCTGCTAGAGCCATCTTCCTCAACCTCTCCTTCCCCCTTGCTGGATCAAGAAGAAGGAGACGTCACGCTGACCGTACGTGTGTTGAACGCGGAGGTGCCGTCCGTTCGACACTAGGATCTCCGGTGATTTGGATCACGTCGAGTACGACTTCCTCATCCCCGCTCTTTGAACGCTTCCGCGCGTGATCTACAAAGGTATGTAGATGCAATCCGATCACTCGTTGCTAGATGAACTCATAGATGGATCTTGGTGAAACCGTAGGAAAATTTTTGTTTTCTGCAACGTTCCCCAACAGGTTTTGATTCGGCGCTCCTCCCTGACTGCCACCAAGGCCGCGCTGGTGGAGTAGGGAGTGGCGGCGAGGTAAAGCACCAGGGGCTCTTGAGGGCGCGGAGCCACCATGACCGGTGGAATGGTCAGGTATCTCTTGAGATCCTGGAACGCCTTGTCGGCCTCTTCAGTCCACTCAAAGGGCCCCTTTTTCTTCATTAGCTGGAAGAAAGGCAGTGCTCGTTCCCCCAACTTGGAGATGAAGCGCCCTAGCGCGGTCACGCGCCCCGTGAGCTTATGCATTTCTCTGAGGGTCTTTGGCGGGCTCATGTCTTCCACCGCCTTGACCTTCTCCGGGTTAGCCTCGATGCCTCGGTGGGACACGAGGAAACCCAAGAGCTTGCCCGAGGGGACTCCAAACACACACTTCTCTCGGTTGAGCCATAGGTTCACTGCATTGAGGCTCGCGAAGGTTTCCTCCAAGTTTTGTATCAACGTCCTGGCCTCCCGAGACTTTACCACAATGTCATCGACGTAAGCCTCAACATTCTTCCCGAGCTGCGGGCCCAAGGTGATGTGCATCAGCCGCTGGAAGGTCGCCCCTGCGTTACGCAACCCAAATGGCATGTATGTGTAGCAGTACACTCCACACGGGGTTAGGAAGGCGGTCTTCTCGACGTCTTCTACCGCCATCTTGATCTGGTGATACCCAGAGAAGGCATCCAAGAAGCATAATAGGTCGCATTCCGCAGTGGAATCGACGATCTGGTCGATGCGGGGAAGCGGGAACGGATCTTGCGGGCATGCTTTGTTGAGGTTGGTGAAGTCGACACACATGCGCTCCTTCCCTCCCTTCTTTGGCACAACGACAGGGTTGGCCAACCAATCTGGGTATCGGACCTCGCGAATGACCCTAGCGGCTTCTAATTTGCGGGTCTCTTGGACGATGAAGGCCTGCTTTTCTGTGGACTGCCGCCTGGCCTTCTGCTTCACTGGGCGCATGTTGGGGCACATGTTGAGGTGATGCTCGATTACACTCCTAGGGATCCCTGCCAACTGGTCAGGCTCCCAAGCGAATACCTTCTTGTTTGCACGCAGGAACCCGACTAGGGCCTTCTCTTGCTCGGGTTCGAGGTGGGCGCCTATGGTGAAAGTGGCGTTGGTGGACCCGTCCTCATTGATGGGTATCTGCTTGGTTTCTGCCTTGTCTTGGGTGAACAACTGTTTCTTCTTGGCGGGTGCAGCCCCCTTGGGCCCGGGGGTCTCCAAGTCGGCGGGCTGTGCCGACGCCGCTGTCTTGAAGGCGAGTTTGAGCACCCGCAGCGCGTCCCCGGTGTCCCCGTGCACAGTGAGGACACCGCTGCTCCCGGGCATCTTCATGAGGTTGTACGCCGGGTGCGTCGCGGCCATTAACTGGGCCAGCGCTGGGTAGCCGAGGATGGCATTGTAGGGGAGGCCGATGGGGGCGATGTCGAAGTCGACCAGCTCCGTGCGGAAGTTGTCGTAGGTGCCGAAGGTTAGTGGGAGCCGGATCTGTCCCAAGGAGCTGGACGACTCGCCCCCAACGCCTAAGAAGGGCCGGCTGGGTTGCAGCCGTTCCAGGGGTATGCAGAGGAGGTTGAAGGCCTCGACCGAGAGCATGCTGAGGCCCGCGCCGCCATCAATGAGGGTCCTGGTGACGGCCACCTGGCAGATGGTGGGGGTGCACAGCATGGGGAGCGTACCCGAGCAGGCCGAGTTGGAGGGGTGGTCCTCCGAGCTGAAGGTCAGGCCGGTCTCAGGCGCTGCCCGGTCCAGGGGAGCCCCCTACCGCGTGGAAGCGGCACTGACCCGGTGGATGAACGGCTTGACGTGGTGACTTGTAGGCGGCGCCAGCGAGCCGCCCAAGAGGGCCGCGACGACGTGGCGGGGCTCCATAGGCGCGCAGAGTGCGCGGGACAAAGAACCAGCTGGGGTGAGCAAGGGAGTTGTGGTGCGGCCGTCTTGCCGCACGGACGGATGCTGGGACAATGCTCGCTGCTCATCCCCCGCCGGGCCGGTGGCGGCGTTGACGGCAGGTGACGGGGAACGGTGAGGACGCCCACCAACAGGGGCCGTCCGGGCAACGCGGGAAGCGAGCGCGGCCCGGCGCTCGGCGCGGGCCCGACGAGCGTCAGACATGGGCGTGATGGTCGGAGGAGAACGGGGTGGTGGAAGACGAATCCCGGTGCACCCTTACCTGGCGCGCCAAATGTCGGATTTCAGATTCCGGTAGACCCTTGAGGTTCGAACACTGGGGTGCGCACGGAGATTTCGCCTCCTACCTACCTGCACCCCTCCGCCTTGCTAGGATCTAAACTAAGGAAAGAACAACACACGGGACATAGGGTTTATACTGGTTCGGGCCACCGTTGTGGTCTAATACCCTACTCCAGTTTGTGGTGTGGTGGATTGCCTCTTGGGCTGATGATGATGAACAATACAAGGAAGAACAGCCTCGCGAGGGTCTGTTCTTGGCTGGGGCGACGAGCTGCTGGGAGGGGCTCAGTCACCCTTCTCTCTCTCTCTATCTGATCTAAACCCCTCTCTCAAGAGCCTCCTTCTCCGAACCCCTCAGCTCTCTGTCCGTGTCTCTGTCTGTGTGTCTCTCTTCGTCCCCCCCGTCTTGCGGGTGGCTGATCCTATTTATAGAGACCCTGGTCCTCTTCCCAAATATCGACCGGGAAGGGAGCCAACAATGGCGAGCTAATTTGAAGGGGGACAGCTAGTATCAGTTATCCTGACAAAAGTAGTCTTCGCCTGCGCAAAGCTCTGGTGATGACATCGTCTTGGGCTCCACGGTGACCTCCATCTCGTAGTCCTCCTGGTCTTGGTCTTGTTGCACTGAAATGGCAACCTTTGCCGATGCCTCGGTACTCCGCGGCTGCGCTTGCCCCCTTTGCACCAAAGAGGAAGGGAGGACACTGCGCGGGCTGGCACCCGCCTGGCGCCCTCGGTCGTCATGGCTTGCGTCACGGGCACCTCGTGAGGTACCCCACCTTGATCTCTCCGCCTCCTCGTGAGCCAGCCTGATGAGGCCGTGCCTGAGGAAGCTCCGCGTCGTCTGCCCCGCGAGGCTTGGCCCCTCGCGAGGGTCTTGGGTTTGTGTTGGTGAAGATGGGCCGCGCTGGGCCCCCCTTTGAGCCACGCCACAGGCCGCAGGCAGGCAAGTCTGGGGACCCCCGTTCCCAGAACGCCGACATCCTCCACTTACAAGAGATCTCGCCCCAAGATCTAGGGATGGCACCAGAGAGAAACAAAAGAAGGAAGAGGTACAACTAAGTTGCTTCTTGACAAAAAAAAGTGAAACCAAAGAACCTTGCTACCTCTTGAGCATGCGTTGGTTTTCCCTTGAAGAGGAAAGGGTGATGCAGCAAAGTAGCGTAAGTATTTCCCTCAGTTATTGAGAACCAAGGTATCAATCTAGTAGGAGACAATGCACAAGCCACCTAGTACGTGCACAAACAATCAAGAACCTCGCAACCAACGCGATAAAGGGGTTGTCAATCCCTTCATGGTCACTTGCAAAAGTGAGATCTGATAGAGATAATAAGATAAATATTTTTTGGTATTTTGTTGTATAGATTGGAAAGTAAAGATTGCAAAATAGTATGCGATAATAAAGAGATGCAATATAATAAGAAAGAGACTCGGGGGCCATAGGTTTCACTAGTGGCTTCTCTCATGATAGCATGTATTACGGTGGATGAACAAATTACTGCTGCGCAATTAATAGAAAAGTGCATAGTTATGAACATATCTAAGGCAATGATCATGAACATAGGCATCACGTCTGTGTCAAGTAGATCGAAACAATGTTGCATCTACTACTAATACTCCACATATTGAACCCAAAGCTAAGAACTTCTCCCATTGCAAGAAAGATCAATCTAGTAGGCCAAACTAAACCGATAATTCGAAGAGACTTGCAAAGATATCAAATCATGCATATAAGAATTCAGAGAAGAACCAAATAATATACATAGATAATCAAGTTCATAAACCCACAATTCATCGGATCTCGACAAACACACCGCAAAAGAGTATTACATCGAATAAATCTCCAAGAACATCGAGGAGAACTTTGTATTGAAGATCAAAGAAGAGAAGAAGCCATCTAGCTAATAACTATGGACCCAAAGGTCTGTGGTAAACTACTCACGCTTCATCGAAGAGGCTATGGTGTTGATGTACAAGCCCTCCGTGATCGATTCCCCCTCCGGCAGATCGCCGGAAAAGGTCCCCAGATGGGATATCACGGGTACAGAAGGTTGCAGCAGTGGAAAAGTGGTTTCATGGCCCCCCTGATGTTTTTAGGGTATAAGAGTATATATAGGCAAAAGATGTACGTCGGTGGAGCTCCATGGGGCCCACGAGGGTGGGGGACGCGCCTACCCCCCTTGGGCGCGCCCTCCTATTTCGTGGACACTTCACGGTGTTCCAGACTTCCACCCCAAGTCTCCTGGTTTGCTTTAGGTCCAAGAAAGATCATCGCGAAGGTTTCATTCTGTTTGATATTCCTTTTCTGCGAAACACTGAAATAGGCAAAAAAACAGAAACTGGCACTGGGCCTCTGGTTAATAGGTTAGTCCCAAAAATAATATAAAATAGCATATTAAAGGCCATTAAACATCCAAAATAGATTATATAATAGCATGTAACAATCAAAAATTATAGATACATTGGAGACGTATCAAGCATCCCCAAGCTTAATTCCTTCTCGTCGTCGAGTAGGTAAATCATAAAAATAGAATTTTGGATGTGGAATGCTATCTAATATATGTATCAATGTAATTTTCTTTATTGTGGCATCAATGTTCAGATCCGAAAGATTCAATACAAAAGTTTATTGGCATAAAAATAATAATACCTCAAACATACTAACAAAGTAATTATGTCCTCTCAAAATAACATGGCCAAAGAAAGCTCATCCCTACAAAATCATATAGTTTGGTCCTACTCCATCTTCGTCACACAAAATACTCAAATCATGCACAACCCCGATGACAAGCCAAGCAATTGTTTCATACTTTAGTCATCTCAAACCTTTTCAACTTTCATGCAATACATGAGCGCGAGCCGTGGACATAGCACTATAGGTGGAATAGAGTGGTCGTTGTGGAGAGGAGAAAAAGGTGGAAGATGGTCTCACATCAACTAGGCATATAAATGGGCTATGGAGATGCCCATCAATAGATGTCAATGTGAGTGAGTAGAGATTGCCATGCAACGGATGCACTAGAGCTACAAATGTATGAAAGTTCAACAAAAGAAACTAAGTGGGTGTGCATCCAACTTGCTTGCTCATGAAGACCTAGGGCATTTGAGGAAGCCCATCGTTGGAATATACAAGCCAAGTTCTATAATTAAAATTTCCCACTAGTATATGAAAGTGACAAAATAAGACACTCTCTATCATGAAGATCATGGTGCTACTTTGAAGCACAAGTGTGGCAAAAGGATAGTAGCATTGCCCCTTCTCTCTTTTTCTCTCATTTTTTTTCTTTTCTCTCTTTTTTGGGCCTTCTCTTTTTTTGGCCTTTCTCTTTTTTCCTCACTTGGGACAGTGCTCTAATAATGACGATCATCACACTTCTATTTATTTACAACTCAAAGATTACAACTCAATAATCAGGACAAAAAATATGACTCTATATTCGTGCCTCCGGCGGTGTACCGGGATGTGCAATGAATCAAGAGTGACATGTATAAAAAACATGAACGGTGGCTTGGCCACAAATACGATGTCAACTACATGATCATGCAAGGCAATATGACAATGATGGATCGTGTCATAATAAATGGAATGGTGGAGGGTTGCATGGCAATATATCTCGGAATGGCTATGGAAATGCCGTAATAGGTAGGTATGGTGGCCGTTTTGAGGAAGGTAAATGGTGGGTTTATGGTACCGACGAAAGTTGCGCGTTGCACAAAAGGAAGCACTCACACACACCCATTACACAATAGACACCAGCACACGTGTACGATGGCGTCGCCACCGGCTAAGATGGATGGCGGGGCAGCCAACAAGCAGAGGCGGCTCGAGCCAAAACCGCATCCGGCGAGCCGGGACTTCATCAGCAGCCTCCCTGACGACATGCTTCTCGTCATCATCGGCCTCCTCCCCACCAAATCTGCCGTGTGGACCATGATATGTCTCCAACGTATCTACTTTTTATCACGCTTTTCCTCTTGTTTTGGACTCTGATTTCCATGATTTGAATGAAACTAACCCCAGACTGATGTTGTTTTCAGCAGAACTACCATGGTGTTGTTTTTGTGCAGAAATAAAAGTTCTCAGAATGGAACGAAACTTTGCGAGGATTTTTTATATCAATAATAAGAATTACTAGAGCCAAGACCCACCAGAGAGGGGCCCCTTGGTGGGCACAACCCAGCAGGGCGCGCCCCTCTCTCCTGGCGTGCCCAGGTGGGTTGTACACACCTAGTGGCCCTGCTGACGACCCCCCTGATACTATAAAATCAAATATTTCCAGAAAAAATGAGGGAGAAAGAATTATTGCGACGAGACGGAGCCGCCGCCAAGCCCTGTTCTTCCTCCGGAGGGCAGATCTGGAGTCCGTTTGTGGCTCCAGAGAGGGGGATCTTCGTTCTTCGTCATCATCAACCCTTCTCCATCGCCAATTCCATGATGCTCCCCACCGGGAGTGAGTAATTCCTTCGTATGCTCGCTAGCCGGTGAGGAATTGGATGAGATTCATCATGTAATCGAGTTAGTTTTGTTAGGGCTTGATCCCTAGTATCCACTATGTTCTTAGATTGATGTTGCTATGACTTTGCCATGCTTAATGCTTGTCACTTTGGGCCCGGGTGCCATGATTTCAGATCTGAACCGTTTATGAATTCATCATTATATCCATGTTTTAGATCCGATCTTGCAAGTTATAGTCACCTACTACTTTTATGATCCGGCAACCCCGGAGTGACAACAAACGGGCCCACTCCCGATGACGACCGTAGTGAGGAGTTCATGTATTCACTATGTGTTAATGCTTTGTTTCGGTTCTCTATTAAAAGGAGGCCTCAATATCCCTTAGTTTCGAATATGGACCCCGCTGCCACGGGAGGGCAGGAGAAAAGATGTCATGCAAGTTCTTTTGGTAAAGCACGTATGACTATTTACGGAATACATGCCTACATTATATCGATGAACTAGAGCTAGTGTCGTATCGCCCAAGGTTATAACTGTCACATGAAGAATATCATCCAACAAGTCACCGATCCAATGCCTACGAATTTATCCTTATTGATTTTGCTTCGTTACTATTGCTATCATCACTGTTACACTTGCTACAAAGTACTGCTATCACTGTTACAGTTACCATTACTGCTGTCACTATTATCAAAACTATCAAACTACTTTGCTACTGATCACTTTGCTGCAGATAATTAATCTCCAGGTGTGGTTGAATTGAAAACTCAGCTGCTAATACCTTCAAATATTCTTCGGATCCCCTTGTGTAGAATCTATAAATTTGGGTTGAATACTCTACCCTTGAAAACTGTTGCGATCCCCTATACTTGTGGGTTATCAAGACCTTTTTATGGCACCGTTGCCGGGGAGCATAGCTATATTTGTGGAGTCACTTGGGATTATTATCATATTATCACCTTGAAGAATCTGAAGGATCCAAACACTAAGATATTTCCCTCAAAGACGAGGGGAGGTAAGGAACTGTGATACGTCTCCAACGTATCTATAATTTTTGATTGCTCCATGCTATATTATCTACTGTTTTGGACATTATTGGGCTTTATTATCCACTTTTATATTATTTTTGGGACTACCTATTAACCGGAGGCCCAGCCCAGAATTGCTGTTTTTTTGCCTATTTTAGGGTCTTAAAGAAAAGGAATATCAAACGGAGTCCAAAGGAATGAAACCTTCGGGAACGTGATTTTCTCAACAAACAAGACCCAGGAGACTTGGACCCTACGTCAAGACACAAAAGAGGAGGCCACGAGGTAGGGGCGCGCCTACCCCCCTTCCCCCCAGGCGCACCCTCCACCCTCATGGGCCACCTGTTGCTCCACCGACGTACTTCTTCCTCCTATATATACCTACGCACCCCCAAACGATTAGATACGGAGCCAAAACCCTAATTCCACCGCCGCAACTTTCTGTATCCACCAGATCCCATCTTGGGGCCTGTTCCGGAGCTCCGCCGGAGGGGGCATCGATCATGGAGGGCTTCTACATCATCACCATAGCCTCTCCGATGAAGTGTGAGTAGTTCACCTCAGACCTACGGGTCCATAGTTATTAGCTAGATGGCTTCTTCTCTCTTTTTGGATCTCAATACAATGTTCTCCCCCTCTCTTGTGGAGATCTATTCGATGTAATCTTCTTTTTGCGGTGTGTTTGTTGAGACCGTTGAATTGTGGGTTTATGATCAAGTCTATCTATGAACAATATTTGAATCTTCTCTGAATTCTTTTAGGTATGATTGGTTATCTTTGCAAGTCTCTTCGAATTATCAGTTTGGTTTGGCCTACTAGATTGATCTTTCTTGCAATGAGAGAAGTGCTTAGCTTTGGGTTCAATCTTGCGTTGTCCTTTCCCAGTGACAGTAGGGGCAGCAAGGCACATATTGTATTGTTGCCATCAAGGATAACAAGATGGGGTTTCATCATATTGCATGAGTTTATCCCTCTACATCATGTCATCTTGCTTAAGTTGTTACTCTGTTTTCATTAACTTAATACTCTAGATGCATGCTGGATAGCGGTCGATGAGTGGAGTAATAGTAGTAGATGCAGGCAGGAGTCGGTCTACTTGTCTCGGACGTGATGCCTATATACATGATCATGCCTAGATATTCTCATAACTATGCTCAATTCTGTCAATTGCTCAACACTAATTCGTTCACCCACCGTAGAATACTTATGCTCTTGAGAGAAGCCACTAGTGAAACCTATGGCCCCAGGTCTATCTTCAGCATATTAATCTTCCAATACTTTGTTATTTACTTTGCTTTTATTTTACTTTTCATCTTTATCGTAAAAATACCAAAAATATTATCTTATCATATCTATCAGATCTCACTCTCGTAAGTGGTCGTGTATGGATTGACAACCCCTTGTCGCATTGGTTGCGAGGATTTATTTGTTTTGTGCAGGTACGAGGGACTCGCGCATAGCCTCCTACTGGATTGATACCTTGGTTCTCAAAAACTGAGGGAAATACTTACACTACTCTGCTGCATCATCCCTTCCTCTCCGGGGAAAAACCAACGCAGTGCTCAAGAGGTAGCAAGAATGATTTCTGGCGCCGTTGCCGGGGAGTCTACGCAAAAGTCAATATACCAAGTACCCATCACAATCCCTATCTCCCGCATTACATTATTTGCCATTTGCCTCTCGTTTTCCTCTCCCCCACTTCACCCTTGCCGTTTTATTCGCCCTCTCTCTCTCTATCCTCCCTATCTTTCTCTATTTGCCTCTTTTTGCCCGCTTGCTTTTTGTTTGCTTGTGTGTTGGGTTGCTTGCTTGTCACGATGGCTCAAGATAACACTAAATTGTGTGAATTTGCCAATACCAACAACAATGATTTTATTAGCACTCCGATTTCTCCTCTTACCGATGCTGAATCTTGTGAAATTAATACTACTTTGCTAAATCTTGTTATGAAAGATCCGTTTTCCGGCCTTCCTAGTGAAGATGCCGCTACCCATCTAAATAGCTTCGTTGATTTGTGTGATACGCAAAAGAAGAAAGATGTGGACAATGATATTGTTAAATTGAAGCTATTTCCTTTTTCGCTTAGAGATCATGCTAAAGCTTAGTTCTCGTCTTTGCCTAAAAATACTATTGATTCATGGAATAAGTGCAAAGATGCTTTTATCTCTAAGTATTTTCCTCCCGCTAAGATCATCTCCCTTAGAAACGATATTATGAATTTTAAGCAACTTGATCATGAACATGGTGCACAAGCTTGGGAGAGGATGAAATTAATGATACGTAATTGCCCTACTCATGGTTTGAATTTGTGGATGATTATACAAAAAAATTATGCCGGATTGAATTTTGCTTCTAGAAATATTTTAGATTCGGCCGCGGGAGGCACTTTTATGGAAATCACTTTAGGAGAAGCTACTAAACTCCTAGATAATATTATGGTCAATTATTCTCAATGGCATACTGAAAGATCTACTAATAAAAAGGTGCATGCGATAGAAGAAATTAATGTTTTGAGTGGAAAGATGGATGAACTTATCAAATTATTTGCTAGTAAAAGTGTTTCTTCTGATCCTAATGATATGCCCTTGTCTACTTTGATTGAGAATAATAATGAATCTATGGATGTGAATTTTGTTGGTAGGAACAATTTTGGTAACAACGCGTATAGAGGAAATTTTAATCCTAGGCCTTATCCTAGTAATCCCTCTAATAATTATGGTAATTCCTACAACAATTCTTATGGAAATTATAATAAGATGCCCTCTGATTTTGAATCTAATATTAAAGAATTTATTACTTCGCAAAAGAATTTCAATGCTTTGATTGAAGAAAAATTGCTTAAGATTGATGATTTGGCTAGGAACGTTGATAGAATTTCTCTTGATGTTGGTTCTTTGAAACTTAGATCTATTCCACCTAACCATGATATCAATGAGTCTCTCAAAGCCATGAGAATTTCCATTGATGAGTGCAAAGAAAGAACCGCTAGGATGCGTGCTAAGAAAGATGCCTTTATAAGAGCGTGTTCTAGTTCCTATGAAAATAAAGATGAAGATCTAAAAGTTATTGATGTTTCCCCTATTAAATCTTTGTTTTGAAATATGAATCTTAATAATGATGGGACTGAATATGATCCACCTTTACCTAGAAGGCGTTCCAAAAATTTAGAGTTTTTAGATCTTGATGCTAAAATTGATGAAAGTGGGATCGAAGAAATTAAAACCCTAGATATTGCTAAATCCACTATTTTGGATTTCAAGGAATTTAATTATGAAAATTGCTCTTTGATTGATTGTATTTCCTTATTGCAATCCGTGCTAAATTCTCCTCATGCTTATAGTCAAAATAAAGCGTTTACTAAACATATCGTTGATGCCTTGATGCAATCTTATGAAGAAAAACTTGAATTGGAAGTTTCTATCCCTAGAAAACTTTATGATGAGTGGGAACCAACTATTAAAATTAAGATTAAAGATCATGAGTTTTATGCTTTATGTGATTTGGGTGCTAGTGTTTCCATGATTCCAAAGACTTTGTGTGATTTGTTAGGTTTCCGTGATTTTGATGATTGCTCTCTAAACTTGCACCTTGAGGATTCCACTATTAAGAAACCTATGGGAAGAATTAATGATGTTCTTATTGTTGAAAATAGGAATTATGTGCCCGTAGATTTTATTGTTCTTGACATAGATTGCAATCCTTCATGTCCTATTATTCTTGGTAGACCTTTCCTTAGAACGATTGGTGCAATTATTGATATGAAGGAAGGAAATATTAGATTCCAATTTCCGTTAAGGAAAGCCATGGAACACTTTCCTAGAAAGAAAAATAAATTACCTTATGAATCTATTATGAGTGCCACTTATGGATTGCCTACCAAAGATGGCAATACCTAGATCTATCCTTGCTTTTTATGCCTAGCTAGGGGTGTTAAACGATAGCGCTTGTTGGGAGGCAACCCAATTTTATTTTTGTTCCTTGATTTTTTTCTCCTTTTTAGTAATAAATAATTTATCTAGCCTCTGTTTAGGTTGTGTTTTTGTGTTTAATTAGTGTTTGTGCCAAGTAGAACCGTTGGGAAGACTTGGGGAAAGTCTTGATATCTTGCTATAAAAAACAGAAACTTTAGCGCTCACGAGAACTGCTGCCATTTTTATTTGGAAAGTTCTATTTAGTTAATTATTTTTGCATATTATTAATAGATGAATTCCTCACGTCCAGCAATTTATTTTAGATTTTTTGGGGTTCCAGATCTTGTGCTAGCTACAGATCACTACAGACTGTTCTGTTTTTGATAGATTCTGTTTTTCATGTGTTGTTTGCTTATTTTGATGAATCTATGGCTAGTAAAATAGTTTATAAACCATAAAGAAGTTGGAATACAGTAGGTTTGACACCAATATAAATAAATAATGAGTTCATTACAGTACCTTGAAGTTGTCTTTTGTTTTCTTTCGCTAACGGAGCTCACGAGATTTTCTGCTTTAAGTTTTGTGTTGTGAGGTTTTCAAGTTTTGGGTAAAGATTTGATGGATTATGGAACAAGCAGTGGCAGGAGCCTAAGCTTGGGTATGCCCATGGCACCCCCAAGATAATCTAAGGACACCTAAAAGACAAAGCTTGGGGATGCCCCGGAAGGCATCCCCTCTTTTCGTCTACTTCTATCGGTAACTTTACTTGGAGCTATATTTTTATTCACCACATGATATGTGTTTTGTTTGGAGCGTCTTGTATTATTTGATTCTTTATTTGTTAGTTTACCACAATCATCCTTGCTGTACACACCTTTTGAGAGAGCCATACATGATTTGGAATTTGTTATAATACTCTATGTGCTTCGCTTATATCATTTGAGTTATATAGTTTTGCTCTAGTACTTCACTTATATCCTTTAGAGCATGGTGGTGGATTTGTTTTATAGAAACTATTGATCTCTCATGCTTCACTTAGATTATTTTGAGAGTCTTAAATAGCATGGTAATTTGCTTTAAAATCCTAATATGCTTGGTATTCAAGAATAGTAAAAACTTTCTTATGAGTGTGTTGAATACTATGAGAAGTTTGATGCTTGATAATTGTTTTGAGATATGAAGATGGTGATATTAAAGTTGTTCTAGTTGAGTAGTTGAGTAGTTGTGAATTTGAGAAATACTTGTGTTAAAGTTTGTGATTCCCGTAGCATGGACGTATGGTGAACCGTTATGTGATGAAGTCGGAGCATGATTTATTTATTGATTGTCTTCCTTATGAGTGGCGGTCGGGGACGAGCGATGATCTTTTCCTACCAATCTATCCCCCTAGGAGCATGCGCGTAATACTTTGCTTTGATAACTTGTAGATTTTTGCAATAAGTATATGAGTTCTTTATGACTAATGTTGAGTCCATGGATTATACGCACTCTCACCCTTCCACCGTTGCTAGCCTCTCTAATACCGCACACCTTTCGCCGGTATCATACACCCACCATATACCTTCCTCAAAACAGCCACCATACCTACCTATTATGGCATTTCCATAGCCATTCTGAGATATATTGCCATGCAACTTTCCACCGTTGCGTTTATTATGACACACTCCATCATTTTCATATTTCTTAGCATGATCATGTAGTTGACATTGTCTTTGTGGCAAAGCCAGCGTTCATAATTCTTTCATACATGTCACTCATGAGTCATTGCATATATCGGTACACCGCCGGAGGCATTCATATAGAGTCATATTTTTTCTAAGTATCGAGTTGTCATTGTTGAGTTGTAAGAAAATAAAAGTGTGATGATCATCATTATTAGAGCATTGTCCTAGTGAGGAAAGCATGATGGAGACTATGATTCCCCCACAAGTCGGGATGAGACTCCGGACAAAAAAAAGAGGCCATAAAAAAGAGAAAAGGCCCAAATAAAAAAATGAGAGAAAAAGAGAGAAGGGGCAATGCTACTATCCTTTTACCACACTTGTGCTTCAAAGTAGCACCATGATATTCATAGTAGAGAGTCTCTCATTTCGTCACTTTCATATACTAGTGGGAATTTTCCATTATAGAACTTGGCTTGTATATTCCAATGATGGACTTCCTCAAATTGCCCTTGGTCTTCATGAGCAAGCAAGTTGGATGCACACCCACTTAGTTTTTTTGTTGAGCTTTCATATACTTATATCTCTAGTGCATCCGTTGCATGGCAATCCCTACTCACTCACATTGATATCTATTGATGGGCATCTCCATAGCCCGTTGATACGCCTAGTTGATGTGAGACTATCTTCTCCCTTTTTGTCTTCTCCACAACCACCATTCTATTCCATCTATGGTGCTATATCCATGGCTCACGCTCATGTATTGCGTGAAGATTGAAAAAGTTTTGAGAATGTCAAAAGTATGAAACAATTGCTTCGCTTGTCATCGGGGTTGTGCATGATTTAAATACTTTGTGTGGTGAAGATAGAGCATAGACAGACTATATGATTTTGTAGGGATAACTTTCTTTGTCCATGTTATTTTGAGAAGACATGATTGCTTTGTTAGTATGCTTGAAGTATTATTATTTTTATGTCAACAAGAACTTTTATCTTGAATCTTTCGGACCTGAATATTCATACCACAATTAATAAGAATTACATTAAAATTATGCCAAGTAGCACTCCCCATCAAAAATTCTATTTTTATCAATTACCTACTCGAGGACGAGAAGGAATTAAGCTTGGGGATGCTTGATACGTCTCCAACGTATCTATAATTTTTGATTGCTCCATGCTATATTATCTACTGTTTTGAACATTATTGGGATTTATTATCCACTTTTATATTATTTTTGGGACTAACCTATTAACCGGAGGCCCAGCCCAAAATTGTTGTTTTTTGCCTATTTTAGGGTTTCGAAGAAAAGGAATATCAAACGGAGTCCAAGCGGAATGAAACTTCGGGAACGTGATTTTCTCAACAAACAAGACCCAGGAGACTTGGACCCTACGTCAAGACACAAAAGAGGAGGCCACGAGGTAGGGGCGCGCCTACCCCCCCAGGCGTGCCCTCCACCCTCGTGGGCCCACTGTTGCTCCACCGACGTACTTCTTCCTCCTATATATACCTACGTA
Organism: Triticum aestivum; assembly: GCF_018294505.1. NCBI lineage: Eukaryota > Viridiplantae > Streptophyta > Magnoliopsida > Poales > Poaceae > Triticum > Triticum aestivum. Next base: position 449,900,482 of record NC_057809.1, on the reverse strand, counting down.
CCCCCAAACAATCAGATACGGAGCCAAAACCCTAATTCCACCACCGCAACTTTCTGTATCCACGAGATCCCATCTTGGGGCCTGTTCCGGAGCTCCGCCGGAGGGGACATCGATCACATAGGGCTTCTACATCATCAGCATAGCCTCTTCGATGAAGTGTGAGTAGTTCACCTCAGACCTACAGGTCCATAGTTATTAGCTAGATGGCTTCTTCTCTCTTTTTCGATCTCAATACAATGTTCTCCCCCTCTCTTGTGGAGATCTATTCGATGTAATCTTCTTTTTGTGGTGTGTTTGCTGAGACCGATGAATTGTGGGTTTATGATCAAGTCTATCTATGAACAATATGTAGCGACCCGACCTCAGATGGTCAAGTCTCTGTGCTTCAGTGTCATCCTTGGATCGGTAATGCTGACACACACAGTACTCGAAGGATTTATAACAGAGTAGCAATCACACACTTATTACATCGAATGTCTCAAGAGAGAACTTATTACAATAATATGGCTTAAGGCCATCTAATACGATAACAGCGGAAGGCTTGGAAGATAAAGTGAGTCCATCAACTCCAACGGCATAGCTGAGCTGCACGGCAACGACCTAACGAACCTTACTCCTCGTCTGAAAAGTCTGCAACATAATACGTTGCAGCCCAAAAACGGGTCAGCACATGGAATATGCTGGCAATATAACACAGTAGAGCAAGAACAGAATAATGCTATCACTACATGCATATATGGCTGGTGGAAAGCTGTATGGTTACAATTTTGCGAAAAGCCAATTTTTCCCTACAACAAAGGAATAGATTTTAATTTAACTATCATGGTGGTTGAACAACATTGAGAAGGTTCCTCCAACTCAATCCCAATTAAAGTGATTAACAACCCAACAATATTAATTAAACATGATGAGATACATGTGATAACCCAAGTACTAGATACTCAAGAAATGTCCATAACCGGGGACACGGCTAACCATGATTAGATTGTACACTCTACAGAGGTTTGCACACTTTTCCCCACAAGACTCGATCGCCTCCGTTGGATTTCTCGCACTACAGGGTGTTTGAGAAACGGATGACCGAGACACAGTCTTTCAGAAACATTAACTCTCTACTCCGGACAGACCATACCAAACCTACATCCCACTACCTGCTGATCTGCCTCTTCAAGAGCTTCACGTAACTTACTCAACTATGCTAGAGCCCATAATAGCTTGTGGCTGCACATGGAAGTTTCTAGCATGAATCATCTTAGTTCCCTTTGAGCCTGGGTGGCGGTCCATAGGAAGATCACACGGGTACTCCGGGATTTCCAAAAAAATACAGGCAACACTGGGTACTCCAGGTGCCTCAATCCACCCAGTTGTTTGATTAAGTTGCCACCTTAAGTTGAACCATTAATTTAACAAACTCACATCTGTCATGGATTTCACTCAAACCCAAACCACGTCTACGAGCATAGCATAGCGTAGTAATATAAGCAAGCGTAGAAGTAACTCCCAAGGGTTTGAATATAACAGGGCAATAGGTTCTACCTCATCAACTACTTCCCAACCCACAAGTTAATGACATCCTAATCATGCAATGTTTGAGGATTGGAACTAATGCATAAAAACTGGGTGATAAAGGGGTATGATCAAAGTGTTACTTGCCTTGCTGACGATCCGCGAATCCTAGAGACTCGTAGTAACACGCTTCGCACTTCGGGAATTCTATCGTTAGCAAACAATAGCATACATAAGTAACAAGCAATGATGCAGAAGCAAAACTCAAATAAAAGAGGTTGACCAGAAAGTTCAACTTAAGAACTCCGGTTCGCAAAAAGAATCAAATCAGACGGAGCAAGGAAACTCAAACGGCGAAAGAAAGAAGCTTCGTTTACTAATCTGAAACTAGGTCAAATTTTAAAGTAGCAAAAACTTTGAGTTGGTTAAAAGAAAAGAGGGTTTCGAAATGAAACTCCAGGTGCTTGAATCACCTAATTCCGATAAACGAGCGAAAAGATAAACAGAAACTAAGATCGGATCAGGAATCGCGATCAGAAAAATCGCGGAATAAATCCAAGAAAAAGAAAAACGATGAACAGATTAACGAATGGACGTTCGTTATCTGGATCTAAACGAAGAACGCATTCGTTAAAACGAACGAACGAGCGAACTCTCGCTAAATAAATAAACCGGAGAAAAACCGATCTATTAAAAAACAAAAACTAGGGTTTCAAAAAAAAACGAACGTTTTTTTAAGAAAACCGACGGCTCGGATCCGGCGGATACCTCTGGCAAGAGGTCCGGCGAGGCGGGGTGCGGGGCGGCGGCGGTAAGCGGCGCTAGGCGGCGGCGGCTACGGCGACGAGCGCGGGCGGCAGCGGCGGCGCGAGGCGGCGGCTACTGCGGGCGGCGGGGTTGGCGGCGGCGGTGGTGGTGTTGGGGCTCGGGGCGGCGGCGTATATAAAGGGGGCGGGGGCGGCGACTTGGAGGAGGGGGCAAGGCGCGACAGAGGCCGAGTCCAACTCGGACTCTGGTCCGAGTGGCGGCGGCGCGCGCGCGCAGGAGGCGGCAGCGGCGGCTGGGCGGGCCTGGCTCGGCTGGGCCTTAGGCCCAGTCGGGCGCGGGAACTTTTTTTTTAAATAATTTCGCCGACCGAAAAAAAAATCCTAGAAAAATAAATAAAAATCTAAAAATGCCAAAACAAATTTTCACTGTCTAAATAAAAGATTTAGAACGAGGTGAACATTTTCTTGGCCCTAAAATGCAATTTTGAAAACATGCAATTTTTCTAATGCAAATAAAATCCGAATAAAAACAAATAAAATCAAATAAATGATTTTAATATTTTTCCTCCAATATTTCATTTATTTTGGAGAAGTCATATTATCTCCTCTCTTTAATTTTTAATGTGAAATATTTTTCAGAGAGAAATAATTAAAATCAAATCCTCGTTTCAAAATTTGATAAAATCAAATCTGAAAACAGGGAAAATCCCCAACTCTCTCCGAGGGTCCTTGAGTTGCTTAGGATTTTCGAAGATCGCGAGACGAAAAAGCAATAAAACATGATATGCAATGATGATCTAATGTATAACATTCCAAATTGAAAATTTGGGATGTTACAAACCTACCCCCCTTAAGATGAATCTCGCCCTCAAGATTCGGGCTGGCTAGAAAATAGGTGCGGGTGGTCTTTGCGGAGATCATCCTCTCGTTCCCAGGTGGCTTCATCCTCGGTGTGGTGGCTCCACTGAACTTTACAAAACTTGATAACCTTACTGCGGGTGACTCTGCTGGCAAACTCAAGAATCTTAACTGGTTTCTCCTGATAAGTCAAATCACTGTCCAACTGAATCGCCTCTAGGGGCACTGTATCTCTTAGCGGTATATCTGCCATCTCAGCATGACACTTCTTCAGCTGTGAAACGTGAAACACGTCATGAACTCCTGACAATCCCTTGGGTAACTCCAACTTGTAGGCAGCTTCTCCCATCCATTCCAAAATACGATACGGTCCTACAAATCTCGGGGCTAACTTTCCCTTAACTCCAAAACGTTTCACTCCTCGCAAGGGTGATACTCGCAGATATGCTCGATCTCCAATTTCATAGGTTACCTCCTTGCGTTTTGAGTCTGCATAACTCTTTTGCCTGGACTGAGCAATCTTCAGTCTGTCACGAATCAATTTAACCTTCTCCTCAGACTCCTTGATCAAGTCTGGTCCAAACAATTGTCGGTCTCCTACCTCATCCAACATTAACGGTGTTCTGCACCTTCGTCCATACAGGGCTTCAAACGGTGCCATCTTCAAATTGGCTTGATAGCTATTGCTGTATGAAAACTCTGCGTATGGCAAATTGTCATCCCAACTAGATCCATAACCTAGCGCACAGGCTCTCAACATGTCCTCCAGAATTTGGTTGACTCTCTCTATTTGTCCATCCATCTGCGGGTGAAATGTTGTACTAAACTCCAATCTCGTTCCCAAAGTCTGGTGCAACTGGTGCCAAAACTTTGAGGTAAATTGTGTTTCTCGATCTGATACGATGGTCCTTGGAACTCCGTGCAGACATACGATCCTGGACATATATATCTTAGCCAACTTTGCACTGGTATAAGTGGTCTTCACTGGGATGAAGTGAGCTACTTTGGTCAAGCGATCAACTACTACCCATATGGAATCATATCCCGCTTTGGTCCTGGGCAATCCGGTGATAAAGTCCATGCCCAGTTTATCCCACTTCCATTCGGGTATCGGCATAGGCTGTAACAGTCCTGCTGGCTTCTGATGCTCTGCCTTCACGCGCTGACATACATCACATATGGCTACATACTCGGCAATATCCTTCTTCATACCGGTCCACCAGAAACGTTCCTTCAAATCCAAATACATCTTGGTGTTTCTGGGGTGTATCGAGTATGGTGAGTCATGGGCCTCTTGAAGTATTAACTTCCTGATCTCCTGGTTATTGGGCACATAGATTCGGTCCTCAAACCATAAGGTATCATGCTCATCCTCACGAAAAACTTTGGCCTTTCCTTTGCCCATCTTCTTCTTTATCTCGGCAATCTCTTTGTCATCCTTCTGAGCTTCCCGAATCTTGTCCAGCAATGTCGACTGGACCTCCATTGTTGCAATGAATCCTCTAGGAACAATCTCAAATCGAAGTTCCATGATGTCCTCTGCTAATTCCTTCAGCAGTCCCCTACTTTCAAGGATATTAGCATAACTCTTCCAGCTCAAATCGTCTGCTATGACATTGGCCTTTCCTGGATGATAGTGTAGTTTCATGTCATAATCCTTTATAAGCTCCAACCATCTCCTCTGTCGAAGGTTCAACTCCTTGTGGGTGAAAATGTACTTCAAACTCTTATGGTCCGTGTACACATCACAATGGTTTCCAATAAGGTAATGTCTCCAGGTCTTCAATGCATGCACTACGGCTGCTAACTCCAAATCATGCGTGGCGTAGTTCAACTCATGAGGTTTTAGTTGTCGTGAGGCATACGAAACAACTCTCCCGTCCTGCATAAGCACACATCCAAGTCCAAAGCGTGAGGCATCGCAGTACACTTGGAACTCCTTATGTATATCTGGCAGTGTTAGCACTGGCGCTATAGTCAAACACTTCTTCAACTCCTGGAAACTTGCCTCGCAATCTTCTGTCCATTTAAACTTAGTATCCTTCTTCAACAGTTCAGTCATTGGCTTTGCAATCTTGGAAAAATTCTCGATGAATCTCCGGTAGTATCCTGTGAGTCCAAGAAAGCTGCGGATCTCGCTAACTGAGGCGGGTGCCAACCATTCAGTGACTGACTGAATTTTGCTGGGGTCTACTGCTATACCTTCTCCCGATATAACATGTCCAAGGAATCCGACTTCCTTCAACCAAAATTCATATTTGTTAAACTTAGCTTACAACTGGTGTTCCCTGAGTTTCTTGAGAACTAAGCGCAAATGTTCCTTGTGCTCCTCCTCGTTCTTCGAGTATACCATAATATCATCAATAAACACCACAACAAACTTGTCCAAATACTCCATGAACACCTTGTTCATCATGCTCATGAAATAGGCAGGGGCGTTAGTCAGTCCAAATGACATGACCGTGTACTTGTATAATCCATATCGTGTTGTGAACGCTGTCTTCGGTATATCCTTCTCTCGTATCTTCAACTGATGATACCCCGATCGCAAATTGATCTTCGAAAACACTTTAGCTCCTTGCAACTGATCAAACAGATCATTGATCATCGGCAGTGGGTACTTGTTCTTAATCGTCGCTTCATTTAATGCTCGACAATCAACAACCATCCTCAAGGATTTATCCTTCTTCTCAACCAAAAGTACTGGGGCTCCCCAAGGTGATGAACTTCTTCGGATGTATCCTTTCTCCAATAACTCCTTGATCTATTTCTTAATTTCTTCCAGATCATTTGCGGGCATCCGATAGGGTCTCTTAGATATTGGTCCTGTACCTAGCAACGGCTCTATCAAAAACTCAATGTCTCTATCCGGTGGCATGCCTGGTAACTCCTCTGGAAAGACATCCGGGTAATCCTTCACTACAGGCACTTCCTCCTGAACAACTCTCGTATGGGAATTCACTTGACTCCTCCTAGGCACATGCCTAGATACATACTTAATCCTTTTTCCTTCCGGGGTGGTGAGATAAATCTGTTGGGGAACGTAGTAATTTCAAAAATTTCCTACGCACACACAAGATCATGGTGATGCATAGCAACGAGAGGGGAGAGTGTTGTCCACGTAACCTCGTAGACCGAAAGCGGAAGCGTTAGCACAACGCGGTTGATGTAGTCGTACGTCTTCACGGCCCGACCGATCAAGCACCAAAACTACGGCACCTCCGAGTTCTAGCACACGTTCAGCTCGATGACGATCCCCGGACTCCGATCCAGCAGAATGTCGGGGAAGAGTTCCGTCAGCACGACAGCATGGTGACGATCTTGATGTTCTACTGTCGCAGGGCTTCGCCTAAGCACCACTACAATATTATCGAGGACTATGGTAGAGGGGGGCACCGCACATGGCTAAGAGATCAATGATCAACTGTTGTGTCCATGGCGTGCCCCCTGCCCCCGTATATAAAGGAGCAAGGGGGAGGCGGCCGGCCTAGGAGGAGGGCGCACCAAGGGGGAGTCCTACTCCCACCAGGAGTAGGACTCCTCCTTTCCTTGTTGGAGTAAGAGAGAAGGAAAGAGGAGAGGAAGAAGGAAAAGGGGGCTGCACCCTTTGTCCAATTCGGACCAGAGGGGGGCCGCGCACCTCCTTCCTTTTGGCCTCTCTCCTCTATTCCCGTATGGCCCAATAAGGCCCATATACTCCCCGGCGAATTCCCGTAACTCCCCGGTACTCCGATAAATACCCGAATCACTCGGAACCTTTCCGATGTCCGAATATAGTCGTCCAATATATCGATCTTTACGTCTCGACCATTTCGAGACTCCTCGTCATGTCCCCGATCTCATCCGGGACTACGAACTCCTTCGATACATCAAAACTCATAAACTCATAATATAACTGTCATCGAAACCTTAAGCGTGCGGACCCTACGGGTTCGAGAACAATGTAGACATGACCGAGACACGTCTCCGGTCAATAACCAATAGCGGAACCTGGATGCTCATATTGGCTCCCACATATTCTACGAAGATCTTTATCGGTCAAACCGCATAACAACATACGTTGTTCCCTTTGTCATCGGTATGTTACTTGCTCGAGATTCGATCGTCGGTATCTCAATACCTAGTTCAATCTCGTTACCGGCAAGTCTCTTTACTCGTTCTGTAATACATCATCTCGCAACTAACTCATTAGTTTCATTGCTTGCAAGGCTTAAGTGATGTGCATTACCGAGAGGGCCCAGAGATACCTCTCCGACAATCGGAGTGACAAATCCTAATCTCGAAATACGCCAACCCAACATGTACCTTTGGAGACACCTGTAGAGCACCTTTATAATCACCCAGTTACGTTATGACGTTTGGTAGCACACAAAGTGTTCCTCTGGTAAACGGGAGTTGCATAATCTCATAGTCATAGGAACATGTATAAGTCATGAAGAAAGCAATATCAACAAACTAAACGATCAAGTGCTATGCTAACGGAATGGGTCAAGTCAATCACATCATTCTCCTAATGATGTGATCCCGTTAATCAAATGACAACTCATGTCTATGGCTAGGAAACTTAACCATCTTTGATTCATTGAGCTAGTCAAGTAGAGGCATACTAGTGACATACTGTTTGTCTATGTATTCACACATGTATTATGTTTCCGGTTAATACAATTCTAGCATGAATAATAAACATTTATCATGATATAAGGAAATAAATAGTAACTTTATTATTGCCTCTAGGGCATATTTCCTTCAAAATCGACTTACTAGCATAGTCAATGCTTCCTCCAAACTTTGACATCTAGTCCATACCCAATATCACATCCAATCCTTGTGACTCCAAGATAATTAGGTCGGACGGAAAAACATGTGTACCAATGGTTAAGGGTATCTGGTCACACCATCGGCTAGGCATATACTCTGCTCTGGGTGAACTCACTAAAAGAGGGGTCCTAAGGGTTTGGGTTGGTAGTTTAAACTTATCCATGAATCCCCTTGATATGTATGAATGCGATGCACCATTATCGAAAAGAACAAGAGTGGTAAATGACCTAACCAAAAACTTACCTATTACCGCGTCCGGCTGCTCTTCAACCTCCTCCACGTTAACGTGGTTCACTTGTCCTTTGTTGAATGGATTTGGCTTCTTCCCAACGCTCCCATTTCCATTTCCATTCTTTCCTTCAGGGCACTCCGTGGCGTAGTGTCCAGTCTTCCCGCACTTGAAACAAGTAACATGACTTAAGTCCCTTTTGGCGGGTGTGGCTGGGTTGGGGTGGTTATGATTATTGTTGGTTCTGTTCTCATTCCCATTCTTAGAACCATTGTGGTTATGCGATCCTCCTCCAGTGTGGTTGTGACCTCCATGGTTATGAACAAGTCCTCACGAGTTCGGGGTTAGGCTAGGCTTCTGCTGAGCTCCTGAGTTATACTTCCCTTGTCCATACTTTCTCTTGCGGCTCTCAATCTGCTGCTACTTCCCTTCAATCATAAGAGCCTTATCTACCAACTCCTGGTAGTTGTTGAAGGTTGCTACCATCAACTGCATACTTATCTCATCATTCAGCCCTTCCATAAACTTCTCCTACTTCGCGACATCTATGGCCACATCATCAGGGGCATAGCGAGATAACTTGCTAAACTCATCCACGTACTGAGCCACAGTACGGTTCCCGTGGCATAAGTTGTGGAACTCACGCTTCTTCATTTGCATAGCTCCAGTGGAGACATGGGCTGTGCGGAAAGCTTGTTGAAACTGGTCCCAAGTGACATTGGCTATAGGAAAAGTGGCTGTGTAATTCTCCCACCATGAGGCTGCTGGTCCATCCAATTGATGTGCGGCAAAGCGCACTCTCTCAACATCTATGCAACCTGCGGTGGTCAACTCCCTTCCAATATGGCGTAGCCAATCTTCCGCAGCTATGGGCTCGGTGCTACTGGAAAACACCGGCGGCTGTAACCTTAGAAAACGGGCTAGGTTGTCCACGGGCGGCGGGTTGTTGTTGTTGTTGCCCTGATTTTGAACTAGCAATTGCATCAATGCATTCTGTTGTTGGATCAACTGGGTGAGCTCCGGTGGGAAGGCAAAACCAGTGTCACGTCTCGGAGGCATCTGAGGTGTTTAGATGGAAGAGATTAGAATAGAAAAGAGGTCTAATGAGAAACACTACCTATATGCACATGAGACAAACACAATCATTTCACTCAATCAATCAAGCAAGGGCATACAAACGATCTAGAACTATCGCACAAGTGCTCAACTACTACTAAATACATGGGGGAATACTAGTAATATATGGTAGTCATCTAGAAATTTTGATCGGTGGAAGACTCCATGATGTCTGCTCCAGCTTCGTCTTCAGAGTCATCATCACTAGGATCGGAATCGGTGTTGTCGATGATGATGTAGTTGTCCGGGCAAGTGGGATCTTCGTCTTCATCTCCCGGTGCTGGTCCTCCCATGAATACTCCGATCTTCTTGACTAGGTCGTCATTCTTCTCCAATAGTGTCTTGATTTCCTCCTCATATCCATCGCGTGTAAACTTGAGTTCTTCCTCCAGTTCGATGATCCTAGTCTTCGCCTTCTTCAAGTCCATCATGTCCACGCACATCTGGTTTTCCTGACGTCAGATGTGCTGGTTTAACTCCTGGATGAAAGCTGCAATGGATCTATCCTTCCTGGTGCTGATTACTTCCCATTGCTCATCTCGGCGCCCACATATTTGGTAAATAGTGTCCTTAAGCTCCCTGTTGTAAACTTCTCCAATGCGTCCCATGGTAATGTGGGCTGCCATGCTCATGCCTAGACTCCAGGTGGGTGCTTCAAAAGAAAACTCTATGGGTTTAGAAGTTGGCGAGAACGTCCTTCCTGGAACTTGTACTTGAATCCAACGCCCCTCTTCAGGTAAAGTGGCGTTGTGCGTCCCGGTGAAGCTTGGTATTCCTATGTTCAAGTACCTAGTGACTTCCTTCATGTGGCGTCCAAAAGGTGTGTCTTCATTCGGTTGTGCAAACTTGTTCTTCATCTCCGTCATCCTAAAGAGTAGAAAATGGAGAGGAGTCAGAAATGAGTAGAGAAGTGTGACCTAGTGTTTATCTTAGTGGTCGTGTCCTACACTCAGCGTGTGCTCTGATACCATCTTGTAGCGACTCGACCTCAGATGGTCAAGGCTCTGTGCTTCAGTGTCATCCCTGGATCGGTAATGCTGACACACACAATACTCGAAGGATTTATAACAGAGTAGCAATCACACACTTATTACATTGAATGTCTCAAGAGAGAACTTATTACAATAATATGGCTTAAGGCCATCTAATACGATAACAGCAGAAGGCTTGGAAGATAAAGTGAGTCCATCAACTCCAACGGCATAGCTGAGCTGCACGGCAACGACCTAACGAACCTTACTCCTCGTCTGAAAAGTTTGCAACATAATACGTTGCAGCCCGAAAACGGGTCAGCACATGGAATATGCTGGCAATATAACACAGTAGAGCAAGAACAGAATAATGCTATCACTACATGCATATATGGCTGGTGGAAAGCTGTATGGTTACAATTTTGCGAAAAGCCATTTTTTCCCTACAACAAAGGAATAGATTTTAATTTAACTATCATGGTGGTTGAACAACATTGAGAAGGTTCCTCCAACTCAATCCCAATTAAAGTGATTAACAACCCAACAATATTAATTAAACATGATGAGATACATGTGATAACCCAAGTACTAGATACTCAAGAAATGTCCATAACCGGGGACACGACTAACCATGATTAGATTGTACACTCTACAGAGGTTTGCGCACTTTTCCCCACAAGACTCGATCTCCTCCGTTGGATTTCTCGCACTACAGGGTGTTTGAGAAACGGATGACCGAGACACAGTCTTTCAGAAACATTAACTCTCTACTCCGGACAGACCATACCAAACCTACATCCCACTACCTGCTGATCTGCCTCTTCAAGAGCTTCACGTAACTTACTCAACTATGCTAGAGCCCATAATAGCTTGTGGCTGCACACGGAAGTTTCTAGCATGAATAATCTTAGTTCCCTTTGAGCCTGGGTGGCGATCCATAGGAAGATCACACGGGTACTCCGGGATTTCCAAAAAAATACAGGCAACACTGGGTACTCCAGGTGCCTCAATCCACCCAGTTGTTTGATTAAGTTGCCACCTTAAGTTGAACCATTAATTTAACAAACTCACATATGTCATGTATTTCACTCAAACCCAAACCACGTCTACGAGCATAGCATAGCATAGTAATATAAGCAAGCATAGAAGTAACTCCCAAGGGTTTGAATATAACAGGGCAATAGGTTCTACCTCATCAACTACTTCCCAACCCACAAGTTAATGACATCCTAATCATGCAATGTTTGAGGATTGGAACTAATGCATAAAAATTGGGTGATAAAGGGGTATGATCAAAGTGTTACTTGCCTTGCTAACGATCCGCGAATCCTAGAGACTCGTAGTAACACGCTTTGCACTCCGGGAATTCTATTGCAAGCAAACAATAGCATACATAAGTAACAAGCAATGATGCACAAGCAAAACTCAAATAAAAGAGGTTGACCAGAAAGTTCAACTTAAGAACTCCGGTTCGCAAAAAGAATCAAATCAGACGGAGCGACGAAACTCAAACGGCGAAAGAAAGAAGCTTCGTTTACTAATTTGAAACTAGGTCAAATTTTACAGTAGCAAAAACCTGTTTGAGTTGGTTAAACGGAAAGAGGGTTTCAAGATGAAACTCCAGGCACTTGAATCGCTTGATTCCGATAAACGAGCAAAAAGATAAACAGAAACTAAGATCGGATCAGGAATCGTGATCAGAAAAATCGCGAAATAAATCCGAGAAAAAGAAAAACGATGAACAGATTAACGAACGGACGTTTGTTATCTGGATCTAAACAAAGAACGCATTCGTTAAAACGAACGAACGAGCGAACGCTCGCTAAATAAATAAACCGGAGAAAAACCGATCTATTAAAAAAACGAAAACTAGGGTTTCGAAAAAAAATAAACCGAACGGTTTTTTGTAAAAAAACAGATGGCTCGGATCTGGCGGATACCTACGGCGAGAGGTCCGGCGAGGCGGGGTGCGGGGCGGCGGGGCTTGGCGGAGGCGGTGGCAAGCGGCGGCGGCGGCTGCGGCGGCGAGCGCGGCGGCGGCGGCTGCATGAGGCGGCGGCAGCTTTGGGCGGCGGGGTTGGCGGCGGTGGTGGTGGTGTTGGGGCTCGGGGCGGCGGTGTATATAAAGGGGGCGGGGGCGGTGACTTGGAGGAGGGGGCAAGGCGCGGCGGAGGCAGCAGCGCGCGCGTAGGAGGCGGCGGCGGCGGCTGGGCCGCCTGGCTCAGCTGGGCCTTAGGCCCAATCAGGCGCGGGAACTTCTTTTTTTAAAAAATTTCGCCGATCGAAAAAAAATCCTAGAAAAATAAATAAAAATCTAAAAATGCCAAAACAAATTTTCACCGTCTAAATAAAAATATTTAGAATGAGATGAACATTTTCTTGGCCCTAAAATGTAATTTTGAAAACATGCAATTTTTCTAATGCAAATAAAATCCGAATAAAAACAAATAAAATCAAATAAATGATTTTAATATTTTTCCTCAAATATTTTATTTATTTTGGAGAAGTCATATTATCTCCTCTCTTTAATTTTTAATGTGAAATATTTTTCGGAGAGAAATAATTAAAATCAAATCCTCGTTTCAAAATTCAATAAAATCAAATCTGAAAACAGGGAAAATCCCCAACTCTCTCCGAGGGTCCTTGAGTTGATTAGGATTTTCGAGGATTGCGAGACGAAAAAGCAATAAAACATGATATGCAATGATGATCTAATGTATAACATTCCAAATTGAAAATTTGGGATGTTACACAATATTTGAATCTTCTCTGAATTCTTTTATGTATGATTGGTTATCTTTGCAAGTCTCTTTGAATTATCGGTTTGGTTTGGCCTACTAGATTGATCTTTCTTGCAATGAGAGAAGTGCTTAGCTTTGGGTTCAATCTTGCGTTGTCCTTTCCTAGTGACAGTAGGGGAAGCAAGGCACATATTGTATTGTTACCATCGAGGATAACAAGATGGAGTTTTTTATCATATTGCATGAGTTTATCCCTCTACATCATGTCATCTTGCTTAAGGCGTTACTCTGTTTTCATTAACTTAATACTCTAGATGCATGCTGGATAGCGGTCGATGAGTGGAGTAATAGTAGTAGATGCAGGCAGGAGAAGGTGTACTTGTCTCGGACGTGATGCCTATATACATGATCATGCCTAGATATTCTCATAACTATGCTCAATTTTGTCAATTGCTCAACAGTAATTCGTTCACCCACTGTAGAATACTTATGCTCTTGAGAGAAGCCACTAGCGAAACCTATGGACCCCGGGTCTATCTTCATCATATTAATTTTCCAATACTTTGTTATTTACTTTGCTTTTATTTTACTTTGCATCTTTATCAACAAAATACCAAAAATATTATCTTATCATATCTATCAGATCTCACTCTCGTACGTGGCCGTGTAGGGATTGGCAACCCCTTATCGCGTTGGTTGCGAGGATTTATTTGTTTTGTGCAGGTACGAGGGACTCACGCGTAGCCTCCTACTAGATTGATACCTTGGTTCTCAAAAAATGAGGGAAATACTTACGCTACTCTGCTGCATCATCCCTTCCTCTTCGGGGAAAAATCAACGCAGTGCTCAAGAGGTAGCAAACTGCCATCCAGTTCTGCTTTAGATTCACCTTCTATTATGAATAAACTTGCAACACCACCACATGCTATTAATTCTGATATGTCGCAAGTTATTGATGATGCTACTTCTACTATGAATGATGCTTATGATGATGCTAGTACCTTGCTTGATAATGATGATGTGCCACTTGGTGAATTTCTTGATAAAGAAATTGCTAGAGTTATACAACATGATGTTTTTGAATCTGATGATGAGCTTGAAATTGAATCTCCTAAGACACCTGCTAGAACTAACCTTCCTAGATATGAATTGCCTAAGGTACCGGAAGGTTATGTTATGAGTGAAGAAGCAACTAGAGATATTCTTGCTTGTAATGATAGAGATGATCTAGAGAAATTACTACAAAAGTATAAAGAAAAATCTCTAAATGCTAGAATGAAATGTGATCCTAAGTTTGCAACTTCACCTATCTTTATTGATGATAAGGATTATGAATTCTCTGTCGACCCAGATTTGATTACTTTGGTTGAATCTGATCCCTTCCATGGTTATGAAACTGAAAAACTGTTGTGGCACATCTTACTAAGTTGAATGATATAGCCACCCTCTTTACTCATGATGAGAAAATTGGTTATTACTTTATTCTCAAATTATTTCCTTTCTCAGTAAAGGGTGATGCTAAAGCTTGGTACAATACTCTTACTCCTGGTTGTGTGCGTAGTCCCCAGGATATGATTTATTACTCTTCTGAAAAATATTTCCTACTCATATGAAACAAGCCGCCTTACAGGAAATATTTAACTTTGCTCAAACTAAAGAAGAGTCTCCCACAAGCCTGGGGGAGGCTTTGCCAATTACTCAATGCTTTGCCTGATCATCCTCTTAAGAAAAAATGAAATACTTGATATCTTCTATAATGGACTAACCGATGCTTCTAGGGACTTCCTAGATAGTTGTGCTGGTTGTGTTTTCAGGAAACGGACTATTGCTCAAGCTGAAGAAATATTGAATAACATATTGAAAAACTATGATGATTGGACTATTCCTGAACCACCGCCTAAACCCACTCCGAAGAAGAGGGGTATATTATATCTCAGTCCCGAAGATATGCAAGAGGCAAAGAAATCTATGAAGGAAAAAGGTATTAAAGCTGAAGATGTTAAAAATTTACCTGCTATTGAAGAAATACATTGGCTTAATACACCACCAATGCCTAAGGTGGTAGAGGTAATGATAATGATAATCCTCACAATATGCATCCTAGTCAATCCCTTTATGAGTTTGAAAACTACATTAGAAAACAAGATCACTTCAATGCAAATGTTATGAAACAATTGAAATACAACTCTGATATGATTGCTTGCTTTATTGACTTGTTATTTAGAATATCAAATGATGTTAGAGGTGTTGGAAAACATGCTTCTATGGTTCAAACTCAATTAGAACAAGTTGCTAAATCTCAAAGAGAATTGCTTGATGAAATGAATCATAATATGCATGACTTTGTTGTTAGAGTTACAACTAGAGGAGGTGAAATGACTCAGGAACCACGTTATCCTGAGGGACACCCTAAAAGAATTGAACAAGATTCACAAAGATCTAACACTAGTGCACCTAGTCCTCCTAGAAAGAAAAAGAAAAGGAGAAATGATAGGACTTTGCACACTTCTAGTGAACCTGAAATAGAAAAACCTCCTGATAATGATAATGAAGTTTCTATCTCTGATGCTGAAACTCAATCTGGTAATGAACACTCATGTAATGATAATGAAAAAGATAATGATGAGGTTCATGAAGACTCTCAACCAAATAATAAAGAACCAGATAATAATGTTGAGATAGAACCACCTGTTGATCTTGATAACCCACAACCTAAAAATAAAAGATATGATAAGAGACTTTATTGCTAAAAAACATGGTAAAGAAAGAGAACCATGGGTTCAAAAACCTATGCATTTTACACCCAAGCCAACTAAAAAGAATGATGATGAAGAATTTTAATGCTTTGCTGAAATGTTGAGGCCAGTCTTTTTGCGTACTCGCTTGACTAATATCTTGAAAAAGCCTCCTTATGCAAAGTATATGAAAGACATCATCACAAATAAGAGAAAAATACTGGAAGCTGAAATCTCCACTATGCTTGCTAATTATACTTTTAAAGACGGAGTACCTAAAAAACTTGGAGATCCGGGAATACCAACTATACCTTGCTCTATCAAAAAGAACTATGTGAAAACTGCTTTGTGTGATTTAGGAGCTGATGTTAGTGTTATGCCTTTCTCTTTATATAATAGACTTGATTTGAATAAACTCACACCTACTGAAATATCTTTGCAAATGGCTGACAAATCAACAGCCATACCTATCAGTATCCGAGAGGATGTGCCCATTGTTGTTGCCAATGTTATTATTTTGACTGACTTTGTTATACTTGAGATGCCCAAGGACAAACATGTCGATTATCCTTGGTAGACCCTTCTTGAATACTGCAGGGGCTGTTATTGATTGCAATAAAAGCAAGATCACTTTTCATATTAATGGCAATGAGCATACGGTGCACTTTCCGAAGAAACAATTCCAAGTGAATGGTATTAATGTTATTGAAAAATCTTCGACAATCACTATTGGAAGTTTTCAAATACCTCTACCTACTGTCAAAAAGAAATATGAAATACTTATTGTTGGGGAAATGCATATCCCCATTGAGGTAACTTAGTGATTTACGAAAGTTCTTCGGTTTCATGCTAATCGAAAGTGGTTGTCAATAAGACTTGATCAACCTGATTAATGGATCCTTTTTGAACAGTATGAAGTTGATGAATTTAGTAAGCACTACTTTCTGTTCCTACTTTTTATTCTCTGTTTTTATTAGTTAAATAAAATAAAATGCCATGTTTTGTCTGTTTTCTGAATTTCTCGTGCAATAAAAATTGACCCAAAAATAAAAGTTCTCAGAATGCCCTGAAAATTTAATACGATTTTTTCCTGAATATTTGAGAATTTTTGGTGCAATAAACATCAGAGGGAGGTGCACCTGGTGGGCACAACCCACCTGGGCGCGCCAGCACCCCTAGGCGCGCCCTGGTGGGTTGTGGTCCCCATGTCGGCCCCCTCACTTACCTCTCCATACCACATCATCACTTACCTTCAGAAAAAAAATCCACATTGCTCTCGCTCCCGTGTTCTTGAGCTCAAACCTGCAGATTTCGATCTCTTTGCTCCAAGCTCCGTTTTCAAAACTGTTTCGGGGGATTGTTGCTTGGTATGCGACTCCATCATTTGTCCAATTATTTTTTGTTTTAGCGGTTTATACTTTGAATAATTAGCTACTCTTGGTGCTGTTGTAGATGTTCTTGCATGTTGAATTCTTAGTGTTCTAAGTTGTTTAAATGCTTGCTATGGCTTCTATGTATCCCTATGAGTAGTTGCTATCAATCTTACAAAGTTTTGTTGACAAATTTTTGTCACTCCAAAATTTTTATTTTCAGAAAATTGTACGTGGACATGATAAACCTATTTGGAAGGAGTTCTTCGAGGAGACGATCCTCGGGGGCATCTTCTAGTGACAGTTCAGCCCGTCGGTCTTACGTTGAACCAAGTGAGAGTTCCACGCAAGATGCCACCACCAAGACATGTTTATGGCCTAGCGATGAATATATGGTGCTTGTGGGCATTAAGGAGGAAGTTGAGCAATATGTTCACAATGCCGACCTCGGTCCCTACCTATCAGATAAGTGTGTACAACACCACCTTCTCACTAAAATCATTTGTCGAAGGATTTAAATATTTTCCACATGAGTCCAGGGTATCGTTTATGCTTTATGATAATCCTTATACTATCCGACTGGAGAATTTTGCTTACCATTGCAAACTTCCATTTTAGGGTTCGCTTGATGAGCCAGCAACGGTTGAGTATGAGTCTTTCCTAACTAGCCCGTGCTACGGTGAAAATAGGGGAGTGAGACAAGGAAGAATAATGAGCATTCAATTTCCCGCAATTCGGTATTTTGCATTATTTAACGGGAAATGCATAGTAGGCAAGCAAGACTGTAGCATACTTTGTGCGCCAGACTTGAGCCTCATTCACAGCGCTCTCACTGGTGAAAGGAAGTATAACCTTGGAGCGATTGTTTCATGTAGGCTTCAGCATAACGCCAAAAGTGGTTGGTTCTATGGTGGAATTTATGCCACACGTCTAGCACGAGGGCTGGGTGTCTCACCTTTGCCCTTTGATCCTATCCTACCCACTCGGTATTTGGATTTTGATGCCTTGAAAGATCATAAAATTCTCAAGGGAAGGGCTGATAACTTCACTTATAATTTGTTGTTTAACCAATCACATGTTGTGGACACATATTTGCCTGCGCCTGCTCTCTTTGATTATCACAACAAGGAAAGATATTTTGTTCTTGAGAGCGAGGCCCGAGCTCATAACGTAGTAGTGGTGGCGGCACGGCATGTTGAGGCATCCGCACCAAGAGCCTCTGTGAGCTACCACGCTGACTACTATCCTCCATGCTACTGATTGACTACCAAGTTAAGCCAAAAGCCTAAGCTTGGGGGAGTACGTGTCTCTCACCGACATTATATTCATGTTCACATATCATTCCATTTGTCGGTCTTCACACTTTTTCATTGTATCATCCATGCTTAGATTTATTTTCTTGCTTTCTTCTTGTGTGTTTGAAAAAACTTTAGAAAAACCAAAAAAATTAGTTGTAGTTAATTTACTTTCTATGCATGCTTAGTAGTAGTAGTAAAAAGAAAATCCAAAAAAGATTTCCTTGTTCTTCTTTTGCTTGTTGGGAGCTTTCCCGTGTAAATAGTTTTTCTCGTTTTTGCTTTTCCCTTATTTGCTTGCTTAAGAAACCCAAAAACTCCAAAAATATTTCAGTGTGTTTCTCTGAAATTCTTTTCTTTTATTCGAGTTGTACCGAGGAGGAGACCACGATGAAAATGTTGATTGGCTCTCATATGAATAATTGTTGAACTAATAAAGAGCCCATTTTACCTTGTCTTCTCCCGTTGAATAAAATGTTTGCAGATTCCAGCTTAGTCCATGGCACTCTTGCACTATTATTATTTTCATATCATTTGGTCATGCAAGTGAAAGGCAATAATGATGACATTCAATGAACTGACCGTGGCAAAGAGAAACTTGTATGAACTCGACTTGTCCTGTCTGTGTAAATATGTTTAACCTAGTGCCCATGATTCAGCCCGTTATGATTAAACATGTTTGCAACGACAATTAGATATTATAGTTTCTCATGCCATGCATAAGTATCTGGGAGTTGATAATGATTTATCTTGGATATCAACATAGCTTTAAAATGATTGTGATGTAGTATGATGATATGGTATCCTCCTCTGAATGTTCAAGTGCCTTGACTTGGTACATGTTCATGCATGTAGTTGAATCAAAACCAATATAGGCTCTATAATATTTATGTTCATGGTGTTCATATCCTACTCATGCTAGTGTCCAATCTTACTTACGCATAATGCATGGTTATGATCGTTGTTGCTCTCTAGCTAGCCACTTCTCAATCTAAATTGCTAGCCTTCGTCTATACTAAGTGGGGATTCTGCTTGTACATCAAAAACCTTGTACCCAGAGTTATTCCAGGTGAGTCCACCATACCTACCTATATGCGGTATTACCCTGTCGTTCTAAGTAAATTTGCATGTGCCACCTCTAAAAACTTCTAAAAAAGTATCCGTTTTGTGTGCCTGGATCATTCATGGGACGACAGGAGGTGGTCGATATCTTCTGTGCTAAGAGGGTTATTCTCAGGTCGAGTGTTTATTCACTTGCCATCGCACGAGAAAATGGGCAGTAATAGGGATGCCCAGTCCCAAACTGCAAAATACAAAAAGAGTTCATCTCTTAAATAATCAAACAAAACTCCCAATGGAGTCAAAACCTTTACTTTTACCGCTTGGGAACCGCCACTAGCATGCTTAGCATGGAAGATGTTGATAATTGATGGTCGTGAAGTGAATGAGAAAGGTGCATGTCTCAAAATATCATTTATCTCTATTTTAAAAACTAAGCTCTGGCACCTCTACAAATCACTGCTTCCGTCTGCGAAGGGACTTTCCATTTACTTTTATGTTGTGTCATCACCTTTTAAAAAAGAAGCGCCAGAAACTGAGTAGAGCACAGCGGTCATGATTTATGCATTGTGTGTAGCTAATGTTGGGTGCATAATGACTGGATCTTTTCTATCATGAATTACAATGTTTAGTCATTGCTTGAACTTTGGAGGTGCTCTGCATTTATGTTTTGCCGTCTCAAAAAGGGCTAGCGAGATACCATTATTGTCATATTATATCATGGTTGTTTTGACAACATGTTGCCATTTGAGATATCTTATTATTGCTCGCTAGCTGATTATGTCATTGATATGAGTCATTATAATCTTTAAGATTTATTGTTGACATGGTTAGTTATAATGTTGGCTGAAAACATGGGTGTTGTTTAAGCTTATTTATGCAAACAAGAGCAAAAGAGTTCATAAAAGTTTTTCTTTCTCACTTTCAGTTTATCAACTGAATTGCTTGAGGACAAACACACATTTAAGATTGAGGGAGTTGATACGTCTCCAACGTATTTACTTTTTCTCACGCTTTTCCTCTTATTTTGGACTCTAATTTGCATGATTTGAATGAAACTAACTCCAGACTGATGCTGTTTTCAGCAGAACTACCATGGTGTTGTTTTTGTGCATAAATAAAAGTTCTCGGAATGGAACGAAACTTTGCGAGGATTTTTTATATCAATAATAAGAATTATTGGAGCCAAGACCCACCAGAGAGGGGCCCCTTGGTGGGCACAACCCAGCAGGGCGCGCCCCCCTCTCCTGGCGCGCCCAGGTGGGTTGTACACACCTGGTGGCCCTGCTGACGACCCCCCTGATACTATAAATTCACATATTTTCAGAAAAAATGAGGGAGAAAGAATTATCACGACGAGATGGAGCCGCCGCCAAGCCCTGTTCTTCCTCCGGAGGGCAGATCTGGAGTCCGTTTGTGGCTTCGGAGAGGGGGATCTTCGTTCTTCGTCATCATCAACCCTTCTCTATCGCCAATTCCATGATGCTCCCCACCGGGAGTGAGTAATTCCTTCGTATGCTCGCTAGCCGGTGAGGAGTTGGATGAGATTCATCATGTAATCGAGTTAGTTTTGTTAGGGCTTGATCCCTAGTATCCACTATGTTCTTAGATTGATGTTGCTATGACTTTGCCATACTTAATGCTTGTCACTTTGGGCCCGGGTGCCATGATTTCAGATCTGAACCGTTTATGAATTCATCACTATATCCATGTTTTAGATCCGATCTTGCAAGTTATAGTCACTTACTACTTTTATGATCCGGCAACCCCGGAGTGACAACAACTGGGCCCACTCCCGGTGGTGACCGTAGTTTGAGGAGTTCATGTATTCACTATGTGTTAATGCTTTGTTCCGGTTCTCTACTAAAAGGAGGCCTTAATATCCCTTAGTTTTCAATATGGACCCCGCTGCCACGGAAGGGTAGGACAAAAGATGTCATACAAGTCTATATCTATCTATCTATCTATCTATCTATGCCTCTACTAATTACAGACTCCCTAATAATTCTCACGTTAATCAGAAATTAGGAGCCGTTTATCTAGTGAGAACAAATTAGGAACCGTTTATCTGGTGGGACCAAGTAATTACGGTGTAGATCAATCCATCTAATCTTCACGAATCTAACCATCTATCAGAATCAGCCTTAGCCACACGTTAACCAATCTTTCCCTATATATATATATATATATATATATATATATATACTAATAAAGCAGTTATCGCTTCTGGTCGTACGTCATTAGCAATTTTGCAAAAAGGTCCGTCTGTTTCTGTAGATTCAACCCGCAGTCCCCTCTTAAGTGGCTGAAGTGAGAAAACGTTTCGTTTTTTCATAAAAGACCCTGCATTTTCAGGTATTCAACCCGCGATCTTTTTTTATCGTCGGCAGGCTACCTGGATCGAGTCAACGCCGCTGCTCGAGCGGCTGGTGGCGGCGCGGTTGCTCGATGAATGGTGGCGGCTGCGGCCGGAGCTTGCAGGGGCCGGATCCGTACGTGGAAGGTGCTGGGGAGGCGGATCCAGAGGTGGGCGGCGAGGCGGGAGCTCACCGGAGCCGGGCGACGGAGGGATCCGGCGCGGTGGCGCGAAGTCCTTGCAGGCGGAGGCGGGTCTTCATGGCTGGTAGGCAGAGCTCTGCAGGTATTGCCCCTTGCCCCTCTTTCCAGCCTATTTCCTCTCTCTCTCTCTCTCTCTCTCTCTCTCTCTCTCTCTCTCTCTCGTGGTGAACGCCGACGACGGGGAACGGGTTGTGCCCAGGGTGGAGCTTGGCGAGTGGGGATGGGGGCAACGCGTACGTCGAGTACCCGCACAGGCTTGCCGGAGAGTGTACAACATGGCAGGAAGATTGTGTGGGAGGACAATCGGCGGGGAGGCAGGAGAATGAGCAGTGAGTGGTGCTGGCAGATCTCCGCCCTGACCTGCATTGAGCAGCTGCATGGGGACAGACACATGCAGCCGTTTGAGCTCTGGTGAGGGGGTGGCGGGGCCATGTCGTGTGCCAGGCAAGGTTGAGGATGGCTGGGAGGTCTTCACCTGCGGCAGCTGGTGACGGAGTGGCGAGGCCGATCTGGCCCTCTCTGTTTTGTTTCTCTGCAACCAGCACATAGAAGCAGAAAGTTGCTGCTCTTATGTCATATGACCTAACCAATCTCTCTCTCTCTCTCTCTCTCTCTCTCTCTCTCTCTCTCTTGAACTAGCACTAAGGAGCCGACGTTGTTGGTAGCACTGAGAACGGAGGGAACATCAAGTCATTCTCCTCCTAGAAAACCAGATGTATAACCATTTGTTGTTGTTCGGATGGTGTCCATGGTGGCCAACTACAGCTGGTTTGTGTGCTCTTTTTGTTAAAATAAATCCATTCTTCAGTCCATGCTATTGTACGAAACCATTTTTTGCTGTTCGGATGGTGTCCACGGCGGCCAACTACAGCTGGCTTGTGTGTTCGTTTTGTTAAAATAAAATCCGTTCTTCAGTCCATGCTATTGTACCAGTTTGATGTGGTAGGTTGAAAAATTATTGGATTTCGTTTGGTTCCTTGAGACTGGGAGGCAATGATTTTGCTTGATTAATTTGTTGAAGCTACGCACACATATATGGCTAAGCCCTATTTGTTGTTTGTTGTTATGAAAGCAAAGGATTTCGTCCGGTAAAACACCCAGCAACAGGGAGTTTCTATAATGCTGATTGATTCAGAAACCCAAACAGTATGGGTGTAGTTCTTGCAATTAGAATTTTAGAATTACTGATATGTTTTTGTTCCAGTATAATTATTTTTGGTGAGAACTTCTTCAAGATGCTCTGCATCCTCTGTGTGCAATGCACTTTGTTATTGGCGAGGACTTGTGGATGGATTATGCCGGTTGAATAAACAACATCTTCGCACAAACTAACATTGGCAACATCCAGAAATTGAGAAAGCTTCTTCTCTGTTAACAAAATTGTCTACTCGGGACTGGAATTGGCGTATGATTTTCGGGTGGCTCTGTGAAGTAGCAGGTCTAGCTCACTTGGCCTTATCCTTTTAAAGATTGCTGCGTTTCTTGTTGTCCAAATGCTCCAGCAGCCAAGGGTGATCTACTCCATGTAAAAAGGTTACTGCAGAGAGCCCTTCAGAGCAATAATCTATTTATTGGCATAAGACAAATTGGTTTGATCAAAGGCAGGGAATAAATATTCAGAAGACAAATTGCAGATGACAACCCGGGTATTGTTCACGTATGTATTCAAAGTGTAATTAGTTGCCTTGATTCGATTCTTTTGGAAATAATTAGTCATACTTTCGACCCAAAGCGACAACAACATGGCGTTGTAGCTCATCAACTCCACTATGGCTTCCATTAGCAAGTTCTGGTGGCAAGCCAACTACACACTATTGTAATTGGGGTGCAGAAGATGGAGGGGAATGGTCACCGATGACACAAGTTCATTGAGTGGTTGGCATCCTAAGTAATGGGTGTCAACCGCTAATCTACCATATCTTGTGAGTATATTGCATGTGTTGTCCTAACATATACACATGTTTATTTTGAACACTTGCATTTTTGGTCGCTATTATTCAACTGATGATGATGCTGTAACATGCACTAATTCTCTATTTTGGCTTCACTTTCACTGAATTATTCAAAATTGTGCACTGGTTTTTTATTCTACAAAGCTAAATTCTTTTCATCTCACAAACTGCACATATGAGCTTATGAATATGAAAAAAATGACTCCTAAGACATGAAACCACAGTTATGAGAAGCCAGATAAGCCAAAAACCCTACAATTTTCTTATTTATTGTTTTTCTTCAAGATTTTCAGTGAACTTAGGAGCTTTGAGTATAAGAACCAAGTATCACTACTGAAATGACACATATAAAAATTATCAACCCTGTATTGAGAAAGCTAGAAAATGAAGTATGAAAAGTGTAATTCTGCCAGAACTCCTAAAACCTTGTCTTCAATGTGTGCGATTGTAGCCTCTTTGCGATTTTGGTTCACTTACACAGGAAATACTATTAGGAGCACACTGATAAATACATGTAAAGTTTATCATTGGTAAATGAATATGAATCAAATTTCGCTTTCTTATGTTTACTATAGTAGGAACTGATCGTTCATGATCACTAAAAGGATAAATTGGTGGGTTTACTTCATTCAGCAGCATATACAAATCTATTTGTTGTGTTTTTGGTTACTGGTGTTACTGTTTTGAAGGGTATAAATAGCTAAATAATTTTAATTAGGTTTTTAGTCTCAATATACAGTCAAACAGCAGATGCAGTAATTTTGTAGAAGGAATGCAGCCCTTGGTATAATAGTGATTTATGTTTTTTATGTGACATGGAGCGATCTGTGACTTTGAAGCACATGTGAATCTTGTGATTCTTCAAAATTCAGTGTACAGCTTCTTCACTGACATTATTCAGTAGCTGTATCTTCTTACCAATTTAGTGTAAGTTTGCCTCTTGATGTATTATAATCTCTACAGTAGGTGCATTGTGATTTTCCTTTTAATGCATAGAATAGAAAGTTTAGCGTAAGCGTGATTATAAGCTTTATTAGTCACTTTTCCCATGTTTTACAGTACATAACATAGGCAGAAGTAGTTTCTTCCATATTTTTTATGGATACTGTACCTGTGATGTACCTGTGATTCTAAGCTTTATTAGTCATAACAGACTCTATTTCATATGATTTTAATTTCTTTTTCTTTTTAGTGTTAGCCAAAGCATGTTGATCAGGTGGGGCATTAGTATTATCAAGTAGTGATCTGCAGGACACAATCATGTGAAATTCAGAAGATTTGATTGCTAGGGATCCGACCTGGATTGATCTGCCATGCTTCGATGCAGGTTTATCATACATATCTCCTTGTAATTTCCTATTTTCTAGCTTTGCTCTCCTCCTCTTCTTCTTCCATCTTTCTTTTCTGTTTTTCTTTTGTTACATAGAAGAGGTATGTTTCATATTGGTGTACTTTTTCCAGAAGTCTTTGTGTAGAGGGGTTAGGTACAGGTGGTCTAGGACAGAGTAGTTCCACCATATGCTATTGGGCCTCGCTAGAGTGCATTTATTTGGGGCTGCTTGTAAACGATCTAAAAATTATACTGATATCTTTGACATAAGATTTGAATAAAATTGATTTCGTTTTCGGCCGATTCTTTTGGCTATTGAAGTGAGACATACACTTCTCTTTTCTCATACATACAATTGTTTATTGTTTTGACATACATACAACTGTCATGATTTATTGGTATATTATCTGAAGATGCCCTAAGTTGGTGTTACTTGATCTAAAAACCATAGTTTGTCAAATCTACAAGACCATCTGTGAGATATTGAACTATGTGTAGTTTCTTCCCGTTGCAACGCACGGGCTCTTTTGCTAGTCTAACCTAACCATTGATGTAAAAAACTAACCCTAACCATCAATTAGCCCTAGCCGATGTATGAAACAATCCTCTCCCTCAATCCATCTAGCCATTCATCGGCCCCAGCCGCCGTATGAAGCAACCCTCTCGCTCAATCCTTCTCTCACCCCGTCTCCTGCAGAGACTCCTTCATGCCTCATGGCCATGAGTGTCGAGCAATCTCATCCCCTTCCTCATGTCTCTAGCAACCCTACCGGAAGCACCAAGGATGTTCTTCCCCAGGCTACAATTGATCCAACTTCTCCCAGATTCCTTCATCTACACCCTTTTAATCTCCAAATTTGAGTGTTCGTGCAGGTTGCACAACTGCCATTCATGCTCCATCCAAGCAGCAGCAGCAGCACCAAGAGAGCTTGACTTCACCGACCACAACCCCATGAGGACAAAATCCAACTTCAGCTACCTTACTCCTCCCTCATGCCGCCGCTCAGGACTACCTTGATGTGTCTCTCTCCAGCTCGCACAGACCAGATTCTTCCCAAATCTCCAGCAAGTTTTAGAGAATAAGATCCCCCTCACGTCACATCACCAATTGTGGAGTAACATCTACTGCTGCTCCTCTTAGTTCTCCACCACTCTGATATACCTTATGTTGCAATCGCTATGGCAAGATGGAAACAATCAAATCAAGCCTCACACTACAACTTTTCCATCTCCTCTCCATGACATCTTGAAATTCTGATTTCTAACCACCCAGCAATCCAAATACTCGCTAATCCCTTTCTTTTGCGGTGTTTAATCATCTAATAAGCTTATGACAATGCAGCAGAGGAGGATGTGCAGTTCCAATTGGGCAGCCACCAGTGAGGCTTCCCGTGAACGAACAACAGCAACGGCGGACTACTGGTGGCATGGTGATCCCTGCTCTATTCTCCATCCTTTATATTAAATCCATCATGCAAGAAAGAACCATGCATGCAATCGGCATGATCCCTAACATTTTATCAAGAAAAAAAATGATTGTGTACTGGTGGTCTGCAACTATGCGTCCCCTCCGGCAACACAGGGTAACTTAATTATGTAGTAGAGACAGTTTATTTTGATCTATATATATAGGAGTCTTGAATTGCATATATGTTTCAATGTTACAGTATGTTAGCCAGCCAACATAATCGTGTAGAAGATTTTGAATGTTATATGTGTTTCATGAAGTACATGCTAAATCTCCGATTATATGTGTGGTACTCTGATTATCCTTCCTGTCAGAACTAAGTGAAGGTATGATCATTAGGGTTTAAACATTTTCCATATTTTTTATCTCTAGATTATATACCTTTTTGTTGTTATTAGATCAGGTATTTTTAACCTATACATTGGCCATACATGTAGCTCCAAGTAGTATTCGAGCTGCACAGAAATTTTTCTTCCATATTTTCAGACTGGGGAACCAAGCATGCAATCGGCATGATCCCTAACATTTTATCAAGGAAAAAACGATTTAATACTGGTGGTCTGCAACTCTGCATCAACTCTGGCAACACAGTGTAATTTATGTAGTAGAGACAGTTTACTTTGATGTATATATACAGGAGGCTTGAATTGCATATATGTTTCCATGTTACAGTATATTAGCCAGCCAACATAATCGTGTTGAAGATTTGGAATGTTATATGTGTTTCAGGAAGTACGTGCTAAATCTACTATTATATGTGTGGTACACTGATTATCCTTCCTGTCAGAATTAAGTGAAGGTATGATCATTAGGGTTTGAACATTTTCTGTTATTAGATCAGGTAGTCAAATTTTTATCTGATATATTGGCCATACATGTAGCTCCAAGTAGTATTTGAGTTGCACAGATATTTTTCTTTCATATTGTTTGACTGGGAACCACATTTCTGTATTGCAGCATTGAATTTTCTTTTGATGATATTGCAGCTTCTCCTTCGTTCCCTGTACAACTTGACCATTAAGCATCTACTATCCGGTGTTGTGTTCTCAAGCTACACTTTCCCTTATTTTTATGGCTAGATGCTAGATGAAATTCCTGCTAGAGCAAAAAATCTATTTCACTGTGAGGGTACAAGTTAATGTTGAAGGGGAATCTATGTACGGGTCTCAGCAGGTTCTCTATAAATTTATTTGTGGGAGAGAATCTTGTGCAGCCAGCAGTAATAATACCTGATGATCAGGTCTGAGAGATTTCATGAGTATGTGGTATGTACTGCTGTACAAGCAAAACAATAGTGCATTGACTATTTATGTTAAATGTGAAAATGCTTGAGAAAGGATTATAAATTTTGTAATCTGTACCTGGGATTTCAGGGGGTTGTTGTTGACATTAAAATTTTAACTGTTGTTCTGATAAAGGGGGTTGCACCAAACCACTACAGAACAAGAAATTTAAAGATTGGAGCTAACATTTTTTTTTGAGAATGATGGTTACAACCAGTCTGCACCAGGGGATGATTGCAATCAGCAAGCATCACCTCCTTTGGCACAGAACCAATCATATATGTATGATAAAGGAATTTCATGCTTTATTTTCTACGATCAGCCAGAGAAAGATTGGAGGAATTATGTTCACAAGGATATGTAGATTCATTTTCTTTGAAATGGTTCTTCAGGCCGTCTTCTTTATGACGAGCCATACAGATTGCACAAGGTCACTCATCAGAGCTATATTTCATAAGTTAGTACAACAAGAGGTAAAATTAGTACTCCGTATATTTTTGGAATTTTGTGGTTGTACTATTTACGAAGACCGGATAGAAGTACGAGGAGGAATTATGTTTGCAAGGATTTTTACATAATTTTTCTTTCAAATGGTTTTCATATTGTTGCATATCACGAGCTCTATGATCAGCCTATTACACAAGTGTACTAATTTGATCATATCATCCCAAGATGTTAATTGATCCATATTCGCAAAATTTCCACATCATCAAGCAAGCAATAGAATTTTTTTCATTCTTAATTTATTCATCGTTTCTAAACTAATATTGGGAGAGCAATTTAGAATACCTCCTCCCAATGGATTTTTTTACTGACAAGTAAAAACCACATATGGACTAACAAAGCACTGATGTCGCATTCAAATACTTCTGCCACTGACTTTTTCGCCTTCTCCATGTTCGATAGAATACTACATGTTCCATTGGAACACCAAAAATCAGAACAACTAAGTACTGTTGGAATATTCTTTCAACTGATCAACCCCATGATGACATGTCTTGCAGCGAGTGCTCACTCTCCTGATTCTCATGAGTCCGGAACAAAACCTGTTATTCCCATGTCTTCTTCTCTATACCAGATGGCATGTCTAGCAGCCGGTACTGTCTCTCCACTTGATGGTGCACCACTTTGGGTTCAAGGTCAATGTACAATAATTAGGCCTCCTATGCGCTGCCTATATATGCCCGTGCTGTGCTCACTATCAACTGTCGTCAGGGTCTTCGTAATACGAGTCCATAACAGTGAGCTGAGGGCTCAATAAATCTGGCTAGCAGGACAGAGAAGCTTGAGACAGCAGAGGCATCTGGCTTCTCGGCAGGACAAACTGACGAGCGAAAGAAGTTCGGAAGCAAATTCGTGGTGAGTGAACTACTCCCTAATTATTATTTTCTTAAATACTAATGTACGAATGCTTTCTCTATTATAATTAGTCCATCTCTACTTGCAAGTTGAATGTGCTTTCATATTGGATCCCCTATGTTACATAGGAAAACTTTGAAACACAGTTTGATTGGTTTTAAAGTTTAGTTTTAGAGATTGACTAATTAACTCGCACTCAGCAGTTTTAGTTCTATCTTCACCCAGATTAGATTCTTTGTTTTGGTTCTCTTCTGGTGCATTGATATATCACGCTTCAGATTTTAAGGTTTCTGCAGGTTTTCAGTACAAATTCTTTCAGATTTTGTAGGTTTCTTCAGGTTGTCGGAGAATCTTACAGACATTCATCTCATCAGAGATTCACAGCAACATTTACTCCCTTGCAATGTTGGTTTGCTCTGTGTTCAGAGTTAGATGTAGTTGTCATCTGTCATGTAAATGAATGGATTCCACAAAAAAATGAAAAGGAACTAGACTGATTACATGGACTTCAGAAGATACAGAAAAGTAAGTATTGGGAACCTCATGTTGTCATGTAAGTTCCGGTTGTCAATATGAGAGAGCATCTACACTGCATCATGTCAAAGCCATCTATTAACCGAGGCTATGTCTGTCGTAGCCAATGGCTATTACACCACTGATACTGAACTTCAGGGTGCATGTGTAACCAACCATATGCTAGCTTTCATGTGGGCTCTCATGTTTGCCTATTGCCTCCTAGCAATACGCCCGCTGCCACTGGCATTCTGCCATGATGTGTGTGGCAAGCCTTCGTAGGTCCAGACACCCACCGCTTTAGATGGCGTTATATCGATTAGCAACAAATGAGTGCCCTCCCAATCCGATCGTCCAGTGACTGAATTTTCTTCAAGATTTTCATCTGAGGTAAAGCATCGTAGCGGTTGGGTTATCTCCGCCTCTTGGGTGCCGTTGTGTCGACTAGGAAATATGGAATACTTTGTCCAGCTGATCATCCACACTGACTAATTTTTCTTGCAATGGTCTTTACAAGATACCAGACATAAATATGATTGACTTGCTTTAGCCTTGTGCATGCTTCATATTCGTAGCGTTGGTTGGATTTTAAAATTTTGGAGCTATTTTGATTAGCGTCTGGCACTAAAGGATTCCCTCAAACAAGCAAGTCCTCGATCATCTTGAGGTTTATTTTATTGTGCCAGACGTTTGATATTTGGAGTATATCACGTTCTGTTTGCATTACATCATCAGATTTATTTAGTATATTTTTGTTTATCAGAAAGCAATTAGCTACAAATTTTATACATGGATACCTCTGGTAATAAACCCTATTCCCGTGTCACTATTTCCATTTCCTATAGTAGTGTGTTGCATGCACAGTGTTTCTGAGATCTCTAAATATGTCCATTCTCCTGGCATGGTGAAATCTTTTCTCAGAGCTGATGCATTATTTTGGTTCAAATTTTAATCATACAATTCCAAAGAAATTAAAATTACATATTTTCTCACTCTGCTCATATAGTGATTGACTATACTTTTTAGTGGAATGCATGATCAACATGTAAATTGGTTTTTGCTTATTACACTATTTTGGTTTAAATCGGCACCAGTTCACTGTCTTATTTTCCTTCTATTGTCAAATGACAAATGGTGCTGCATGTTTGATCGATCATGATATGTTTTTATCAGTATTAGTATTTATAAAGTATTCATTTTTAAGTACACACGAAGAATTATTGAAGTTGTTATATATCTTACACACTTTCCGTATTAATGTAGGAACAATTGTCAAATTTCTTGGCTTTTAGTCGGTATAGGTTTATGGAACTAATTAATTAATCTTTCGTTGTTTTTATTTTTTGAAACTTCTAGGGATTCTATATTTTTATGGAAAGAAAATGTGCATATATAAACTCTATTACATACCTAGGAGAAGTTAAACCAGAGTAATAAGTTATCAAGGAATGAAATAAAGATCGTGTGTTCCACGTATAACATTTTACTTTGAGCTTTCATTTTAATATCATATGCCAATAATTCGTCGTAACCTTAAGATGTTGTGAAACTATTTTCTAAATATTCAATGATAGTATTATCACTCAACCAAACATAATATACCTAGAATTAGCGACGTTTGTTCATATGCTTCAGACCGCGCCATCCATTGACATCCATATGCTGCACAAAATACTACCATGCTATCATTTGAGTCCAAAAAAGCGTTAGTGTACATATTTTAACATAAATTGGCACAAACACACAAAAAATCATTTTAGACAAAAAATATTTGCTCAACAAATACAATTAGGATGTTTTTACAGCATATTTCGAGATAGTTACATGTGTAAAATGTCACAACCTTTTGTTCAAGTAAATACTTAGGGTATTCTGTAGCTCTACATCAATATTCCATAAATGATGAACTTTAGAACAATATTTGAATAGTAAGTTCTCACAACACTCATGGGTTTGGCAACATTATCTATACTGATTTCATTGTGTTTACCATCATACTTATTCCTATATACAAATTTCCACGTATCTAAAACCGTATGATTGGACACACATCCTTGAAAAAACATAAATGAATATGGTCAGTGTGGACCACAAAATAATACTCCCTCCGTACCAATATATAAGGTGCATCAGATTTTGTGCAACTCAAACTTACGTATGTTTGATCAATATTGTAGTATAAGATATCTAGCCCGTGCGAAGGCACGGGTTGGCGACTAGTTCTTTTAATAAAGCACGTGTGACTATTTACGGAATACATGCCTACATTATATCGATGAACTAGAGCTAGTGTTGCATCGTCCTAGGTTATAACTGTCACATGATGAATATCATCCAACAAGTCACCGATCCAATGCCTACGAGTTTATCATTATTGATTTTGCTGCGTTACTATTGCTATCATCATTGTTACACTTACTACAAAATACTGCTATCACTATTATTGTTATCATTGTTGTTGTCACTATTATCAAAACTATCAAACTACTTTGCTACTGATCACTTTGCTGCAGATAATTAATCTCCAGGTGTGGTTGAATTGACAACTCAACTGCTAATACCTTCAAATATTCTTCGGCTCCCCTTGTGTCGAATATATAAATTTGGGTTAAATATTCTATCCTTGAAAACTATTCCGATCCCCTATACTTGTGGGTTATCAGACCACCCTTCTCTCCCAGTGCAGCCGCCCCCTGGTGCCGCGCCCTCTCAAGCTTACCGTCAACAGCTGCCTCTGCGACAGGGATTGCAAATGCATGACCAGAGTCTCTAAGATCCTTTCATCGCACCTTGGGCCAGCCAGATGCCTTCACATCCTCATGTTCAGTACCAACTGCAAAGGTCCAAGCTAAGTTCGACGAGTGGTCACTACTACAGGATGCTGCTAACGTGACACTACGACCAGAGACCCTTCGGCGAAACTGTGTGTGATGCATTAATCGCAAATGGTGGTGTAAAAAACCGACAAAAAAGGTGCAAGAAGTTTGTGATGACGGATGCATCAAACACAGTTTAGATTTTAGTTGCATGTGCGATGCAGGGCATACGGTTCAGTTCAATTAACTGGTTGCGATGAGGAGGAACAAAAAAAACAGGCAGCTAGATAAAGGTGCGTGCGATATACAACATACGGTTCACTTGGATGAACTGTTTGTGATTAGGCAACACAAAAGAAATGGTCAGCCAGATCAAGGTGTGTGCGATATACAACATACGATTGACTCAAATGAACTTTTTTGATTAGGCAACCCAACAGAAATGGTTCAACCAGATCAAGGTGTGTGCAATGGAGGGCATACTGTTCATTTCGATAAACTATTTGTGTTAAGCCTAGAGAACAAAAACGTTTCGCATAAATAAGATGTGTGTAATACGTGGCAAACATCCAATTACATAGGTGGCTAGTACACACATGACATTTCCTCACACCAAAGTAAACTATTACATGCATAATTAACTAGGATAAACGATCATCTGATCATCATGTACTTCTTGTGCTAGCTCAACGTTCCTTCTATGCTAAGTTTCCATTAATTGATGACATTTTATGAACAAGCCACCGTTTCCCGCCATTTCCTCACGGGTTTCCCGCCACCCAGCGATATTGCACATAAACCTAGGTGGCGCGCGATGCACGGAGGCAACAAGCGCAGCCTGTAGCACATCCACCATTTCCAAGCATGCCAACCCACCAAAGAGCTGCCTCTGCCATCAACCTCGTTGCCGAGGAAAACGAGTAGGTGCCATGGCCCGTTGAGGCCGAGGCGCTCCCCGGCAATGTGATGGACGACGTCGTGATGCGCTTCATCATCAGGGTTGAGCAGACCCTTGGCGCATGGCGCTTCTGTAACGCCCTCGATGCGGCTATAGCTCCCACGTGTCGAGGCACGACTTAGAGGCATAACCGCATTGAAAGCAATGTCGCAAGTTAGGCAATCTTCACAACATCCATGTAATATAGATAATAAAAGGGGAGAAAACATAGTTGGCTTACACTCGTCACGTCAATCAAAGTACATAAATAGCATTACAACATTCAAACACTCATGGCCCGACTACAGCGCCGAAATAAAAGATAAACCCAACATGCGACACGGTCCCGATCACCCCAACTGGGCTCCACTACTGATCAACTAGAACGAAGCAACACAAAGGACAAGATCTTCGTCGAGCTCCTCCTGAGCTTGGTTGCGTCATCTGCACGGACTCATCGGCACCTGCAAGCTGGTTTTGGAAGTATCTGTGAGCCACGGGGACTCAGCAATCTCGCACCCTCGCGATCAAGACTATTTAAGCTTATGGTTAAGGTAAAGGTATGAGGTGGAGCTGCAGCAAGCGACTAGCATATATGGTGGCTAACATACGCAAATGAGAGCGAGAAGAGAAGGCAAAGCACGGTCGATAAAAGTATGATCAAGAGGTGATCCTAGAACAACCTACGTCAAGCATAACTCCAACACCGTGTTCACTTCCCGGACTCCACCAGAAAGAGACCATCACGGTAACACACGCTGTTGATATATTTTAATTAAGGTCAACTTCAGGTTTTCTACAACCGGACGTTAACAAATTCTCATCTGCCCATAACCGCGGGCACGGCTTTCGAAAGTTCAAATCCCTGCAGGGGTGTCCCAACTTAGCCCATCACAAGCTCTCACGGTCAACGAAGGATATTCCTTCTAGCGGGAAGACCCGATCAGACTCCGAATCCCGGTTACAAGACATTTCGACAAGGTAAAACTAAACCAGCAACACCGCCCGAATGTGCCGACAAATCCCGATAGGAGCTGCACATATCTCTTTCTCAGGGCACACTCAGATTGTCTTAGGTACGGGTAGGCCAGCCCAGAGTTGCCCCTGGTGGCCACCGGCAGCTGACAGGTTGGACCACCACTCAGAGGAGCACTGGCCCAGGGGGGTAAAATAATGATGACCCTTAGGAGCGCGACTCCCAAGGGAAAAGAAAAGGCTAGGTGGCAAATGGTAAAACCAATGTTGGGCATTGCTGGAGGAGTTTTACTCAAGGCGAACTGTCAAGGGGTTCCCATAATAGCCCAACCGCGTAAGGAACGCAAAATCCGGGAACATAACACCGATATGACAGAAACTATGGCGGCAAGAGTGGAACAAAACACCAGGCATAAGGCCGAGCCTTCCACCCTTACCAAGTATATAGATGCATTAATTAAATAAGATATATTGTGATATCCCAACAAGTAAACATGTTCCAACAAGGAACAACATCTCCAAGTTCCAACAAGGAACAAACTTCAATCTTCACCTGCAACTAACAACGCTATAAGAGGGGCTGAGCAAAGCGGTAACATAGCCAAACAACGGTTTGCTAGGACAAGGTGGGTTAGAGGCTTGGTTCAACAATATAGGAGGCATGATAAGCAAGTGGTAGGTATCGCAGTATAGGCATAGCAAAAGAGCGAGCATCTAGCGAGCAAAGATAGAAGTGATTTCGAGGGTATGGTCATCTTGCCTGAAATCCCGCAAGGAAGAAGAACGAGTCCATGAAGAAGACAAACGGGCGTAGACGAACGAATCTTCACAACACGATGTTACCGGAACCAACCCAAAGAAGCAAACACCGGAAAGAAGCACACAACATAGTAAACAAACCACACATGAACATGGTATGATATGCGGGATGCGGTATGCGATGCATATGCATGATTTGACAAGGAATGAATTAACCTGGCCTCAACTTGGAAATCCAAGTGTGCCACTGGAAAGGTGAGATGACATCACTTGAAAACGATATAAAGATCACCGGAATCGGAGTCACGGTTTGGAAATGGCAAGCAATTCAAATATGGCACCGGTCTGCGATAAACAACAAGTAGCCATCTAAATGCAACAAGTTAAACATGCTACAACACTCCAACATGACAACAAGATGGATGGAAGGGATCCATTCATGATGCTTAACAAAAGATGAACACTGAGCTACGGCCAATTCATCCATTAACAGGTTCAAACAAGCATGGCAAAAGAGCAATTGGTAAACAGATTTCAGACTTAGTGAAATTAACACAAGCCTAGAATTTCAGATCAGGTAGCACACTTTGGAGTATGAAAACTATATGCTACAGGACCTGAACATGCCAAAGTAAAGCATTGCACGGAGCTACTCAAAGAGCTTAACTAAAGTCCCTTAGTGACCTTGAGCCAAAAGGGATCAGAAAATACAATTGCAAGCATGTGAACATGGCAAAAACATAAACAGATCACAGACTTAGTGAAAAACTGAAGCATGTAAATCAGATATCAAGTAGGCATGTTAACGAGCTCGATGCACTCACTACAGAGCATGACATGACAATCTAAGCATGCACCCATCAAGAGTACACATTATACAAGCTATACATGGCAAGAACAACAACATAGCATGCACGGATCAACTACAACATCCTCGGCAAAATCGCTAACAAGTAGACAATTTGCCCAGATTCACGAAATAGCAAAAGTAGAGCTCGATTGACTCAAGCTAGGGTGCTCCATAATTGCAAACAAAGACATGGATGGATAGAGCACTACAAGATTAATAAAACATCCTTACTGATCATCCTCAAAAGAGGCACGTATCACTAGGAAACAACATGAACATATGGCATATTGAGATGAACAGATCAAGGACTTAGTGGAAATGCTAAGTCCCTGAAATCAGCATTAACGGATGCTCCACTTTGCAAGCTTGTGCTAGTCACCACACACATCACAAAAATACATGGATAATACCTATGGAAAGATGGCATGGCATATAACAAGACACATGTAGAGCTCAGGAGCATATCATGCACAAAATAATCATGGCAAAAATGACAAATAGCTATTTGGTGCAGCAGATCTGACAATTAACTCAAATAGCTCTCTTCCAACAGCATTTCGGGCATCAAGATGAGCTTAACTGAAAATGATGCAATGAGATGAAATGATGTGCTCTCTGAGACGAACATTTTGATATGCTATATGCCCAAAACGGAGCTACGGGTGATGAGTTATGGCATGATGAACATGGACATTTGAAACTGGGAATTTCGGGGACTTAGTGGAATTTATACCTCCACGAAAAGTCAACGCGGGACGGAGATATCCGGGATGAGGAGATCCGGATCGAGGGGCCGCGTTTGGATGAGATCCCGGTGGATCTCGTCCCGATCCACCGGATCTCGCCGGAGAGGACGACGACGGCCGGAGGGAGGACGACGCCGGCGAGGTCGGCGTGCGGTGGCCGGAACCTGCCGCTGCGAGGCGAGGTGGCGGCGCTGGTCGCCGGCTGGTGGGAGAAGCAGGATGGAGGCGGCGGCCGGAGATGGCGCAGGCGGCGACGCTTGGCATCTCAGGCGGCGGCGACGGCGAGCTCTGCGGCGGAGGCGATGTCGCCGGCGATGTCAGACGAAGGCGGCGCCGCGGGCGAGGAGCCGGGCGGCAGGACTCCCAGGCGCGGGCAGCGAAGGGATCTGGCCCGGGGCGGCTCGGGCGAGCCGGCCGCGGGCTCTACGGGCCCAGACGCGCGAGAGGAGAGAGAGAGGGCGGCGGGAGGTGAGGTGTCGGCGTCCGGTTGGTTGGCGGTGGCGGCGGGGTGACATGGCGCGACGCCACTGGCCGGTGCGAGGTGGAGGGCGGACATGTCCTGCGGTGGGGATTTTGTCCGGTGGCGCGAGGTAGGGGAAGGCTAGGGTTAGACCGCAAATTTCGGAGGGGATCACTTATTTATAGGTAGAGGGAGCTAGGAGAGTCCAAATGAGGTGCGGTTTTCGGCCACGCGATCGTGATCGAACGCTCTAGATGATGGAGAGGGTTTAGGTGGGTTTTGGGCCAAAATGGAGGGGTGTTGGGCTGCAACACACACGAGGCCTTCTCGGTCCCTCGGTTAACCGTTGGAGCATCAAACGAAGTCCAAATGGTACGAAACTTGACAGACGGTCTACCGGTAGTAAACCAAGGCCGCTTGGCAAGTCTCGATCCAATCCGGAAATGTTTAATCCCCACACACGAGAAGAAGGTAGAAATGACCACCGGAAGAGAACGGAGCGCCGGAATGCAAAACGGACAACGGGGAAAAAGCTCGGATGCATGAGACGAACATGTATGCAAATGAAATGCACATGATGACATGATATGCAATGCATGACACGCAAGCAATGACAAGGCAACAACTACGAATAACTAGAGGACACCTGGCACATCGGTCTCGGGGCATTACAACACTCCACCACTACGAAAGGATCTCGTCCCGAGATCTAGAATGGCACCGGAGGGAAAACGGAAGAGAAAGAGAAGATGTAAAACTAAGTTGCTTCTTTGACAAACGAGTGAAACCAAGAAACCTTGAAAAGTCGAACAAATTGAAAGAAAGAATACAATGGAGATGAACAAAGTTGAAAACACTCCGTTAGAAAAGAGGGAAAAGGAAGAACAACTTCGAGCAGCACTCCAGTTGAGAAGTTATGCAAGACTTGATACGGTGAAAAGAACTTGAGCAGAGGGCACGACACTCCGGTTAAACAAGATAGAGAAGGAATAAGACTGATATAATTTGGACAGCACTTTGACTGTAAATGGAAGAAATTGAACATGATCTTGACAAACCGAGATGAGGAGTGGAAAAAAACAACATCACTAGACCTCCGGGAGAAAGAATAGAATAAAGATAATTGAGACAAATGAATGTAGAAGAAAATGCCAACTTCTACTACAAAAGAGCTTGAAAAGGTATCCTTAGGAGAAGGGTCGAACGGAGTTGTTGGAAAAAAACCAACAATGAAAAGAATAAGCTTGATATGGTCTTATGGAATACATCTCAAATTATGAGGTGACAACCTGCCACTCACGGGAAAAAGAATTGGATTGGTATGACCAAGGAGACGAGAAAATATCTCACCGGGAGGATAAAGAAGAACTTGGATCATTTGTAAGCACCGTAAATAGCAACAATCCTTAGGGAGGGCTTTAGGTGAAATATAACCCAAGATAATTCTAGCGAATAGGTTGATGGATTTAAAATATCTCATACTTGATAACTTGTGAATCATGAAACACGAAGGAAAATTATCAGGAATGACATAACACCACCTCCAATAATACGGAAGAAAGAATTGCACTTCGGATAGCAAGATGAAGACAACTTGAGCTTCTTAGAAAAGAATGTCGATGAACACTTCGGAGAGGAATTAAATCCTTGATGAACCAATCATGTAGAGCCTCCATGAAGAATTCCGTTAAACAAAAGGATGATCAAACGGAAGGAAAAAGAAGTTGAAAACACAAGGTGAATCCTTGTAAAGATTTTTGATAGATCTCCGTGATTACATAATTGCGAGAGCTTGGAACTCCGGGAAAGAAAGATGAGCACTTGAAACCAAGAATAAGTATGATGAACCACTCCGGAAAACAGGAATTGAATAAACTCGATGAAACAAGAATAAGAATTACATTATGCGTATCCTTCACCAATTTAAAATTGATGACAAGCAATGGAATTGGCATACTACTTATTCTCGTAGAAAGGATTAAGATAGATATAGCGTCAACTTGAGAATGCCTTCAACGAAACCCCGGTAGAATTTGAAAACACGAATGAATTGATGAGGAAGAGAAATCTTGAACGAACCACCGTAAGAATTAAAATGACCGAAGGAAAGATAAAGGAACACCGGGAAAAATTATGAAATGAACGAGGGTACTTGAGAGAATCTAGATACATGAGAACGAAGGGATCACGAACTGATTAGAGATCACTTGAACGAAGCACCGATAAGATTTGGAGAACCATAGCTGAAAGCTGAGAATGAATAAACTCTGAGATGATGGGCTCCGGAGAAACAAACTGAAAAGAATCTTGAATTGCTCCGGATAGGTGAAAGAATTTTTTCACGATCAAAACAATTACAAGAGGATGGCAACAAGCTAGAATCACGAATTTTCAAGAGAATGGAGCAAGATTAAAGAGAAACTCTTTTTCGGTCTTCAAAATCCGAGAATGACGACGAGAAACACCACCAAGAATTATTTAGACACTCCAGAATGAAGAATGGAAAGGTTGAGCCAACGATGAAAAGAATTCGAAAGATCTTGGAGAAAAGCATTTGACTGATGATAAATCATTCTTGCGTCAAACTCCGAAAAGAAATTTGAGGATAGCTCCGAGAAAATAAGAGGAGTTAGGTAAGATCCTGGAAAAAGACCCGTGGGTTAGGGCCCACTCAAGAGAAACACCGTTGAATGATTCAAAAGAGAGGTTGCACCAGTTGAGTTACATGGCTTGAATGAGATAACCATCTCAAAATAGGTTGAGCGGATCTTGGATGACAAGACGAGCCTTCTCAGATATCTTCAGCACTCCGGAACAACTGAATAGCGAGAGGTGAATGATTAAGAATTTCACCGTCATGAGAACGCATTGAAATGAGGAAAAGGGTATGATCAACACCAAAAGCTTTAATAGAATCCACCGGAGAAGAAAAGAATTAAGGAAGATGACCTTGAGGCTCCGTTAGAATCTTCATGAGAATCACCGGATAAGAACATTGACGGAAAAGGAATGAAGAGGCCTCGCATCAATAAGATGGATACTTGATCAAGAAATCTGAATCCTTCAAGAAAACAAGGGTGGGTGGGTGGGAAAACACCGTTGAG
This sequence comes from Triticum aestivum, assembly GCF_018294505.1. Classification (NCBI taxonomy): domain Eukaryota; kingdom Viridiplantae; phylum Streptophyta; class Magnoliopsida; order Poales; family Poaceae; genus Triticum; species Triticum aestivum. Next base: position 449,859,906 of record NC_057809.1, on the reverse strand, counting down.
AATGAAACGAACACCGTTGAGAAGAAATGATAATTGGTCTTGCTGATGTTGAAATGATCAGATCCACTTGAAGAGAAAACACGCCGGTGAGAAGAAATTGAAATGACAAACTCAATGATCGAGAAGGATTAGTATTCACATAGGAATATGAGAACACCACTTGGAAAAGGTATGGAATGAACATTTGACTTCGAAGCAACTCGAATACCACAACTCAAAACAAAACAAAGGATTGGCTTGCGGAATCAGCCGAAACACATATATGATAGAGATTTCGTCCAAAGTTTTCGTGGTGGGGCCTACATGGGCTCGATCGTACAACACCATCATGTACAAGGCAGTGCACATGACATACGAAGCGTCCCTGAGTCGGCATAGCCAAGGACTCTTTAAGATACAATGAGACCGCTGTAAAACCAATCGTGAATAGGCGGGCCACTAGACGTTGAACCCCAATTTCAAATCATACATCTGTCAGAAAGATATCCTAAGAGCTACTTGAATTCCCACTTATAAACTCCCGAATTTTTCCCAGTTATGCAATCAGGTGTTGGGGATACAGAGGAAGCATAATATCTCACCCAAAACTAGCAAATCCTACATCCAGCTGTATCCATCCTTCAACACATAACCAAGAAACCTTCGGAAATCGTCTACCTCAACCTTCGAAAAGCATCCGTTATACGAGTTATGGCAATACTCCCGAACTCCCGCCCCAGTACTAGGTGGCGTCGAGGTTATCTCACCAACGAACTGCATAAAATAGATTTTCGATGTCGGCGTACTAAACTCAGGTATTCCAGAATTGCAACGATAAAATTGTGACGACAACACCTCGGAGCTCAACTCCCCGGGACACTGCCACAACCCCTAAATGACAGGAGGCACCAAGAACAATGTTCTCTTCACAAAACCATCGGAACGATTCCAAGATACCCGCGTGATCCTCAAAAAAAAATTAAGTGAAATTTGAGAAGAGAAGAGTCAAAACTCTATGTCAGGATGCCTTACCAGAGCGATGAAGGGACTGGGGAGTAAAAAGAATTCCTAAGCTCTCCGATATATAATTCATAAATGACTCAAAACATTTTTCTAGACTCAACAACGGCTGCTAAAAACGATCAAGCAATGGGGGCTCCTAAGGTCGGGGAAGGCTTTGATACCAACTTGTAACGCCCTCGATGCGGCTATAGCTCCCACGTGTCGAGGCACGACTTAGAGGCATAACCGCATTGAAAGCAATGTCGCAAGTTAGGCAATCTTCACAACATCCATGTAATATAGATAATAAAAGGGGAGAAAACATAGTTGGCTTACACTCGTCACGTCAATCAAAGTACATAAATAGCATTACAACATTCAAACACTCATGGCCCGACTACAGCGCCGAAATAAAAGATAAACCCAACATGCGACACGGTCCCGATCACCCCAACTAGGCTCCACTACTGATCAACTAGAATGAAACAACACAAAGGACAAGATCTTCGTCGAGCTCCTCCTAAGCTTGGTTGCGTCATCTGCACGGACTCATCGGCACCTGCAAGCTGGTTTTGGAAGTATCTGTGAGCCACGGGGACTCAGCAATCTCGCACCCTCGCGATCAAGACTATTTAAGCTTATGGTTAAGGTAAAGGTATGAGGTGGAGCTGCAGCAAGCGACTAGCATATATGGTGGCTAACATACGCAAATGAGAGCGAGAAGAGAAGGCAAAGCACGGTCGATAAAAGTATGATCAAGAGGTGATCCTAGAACAACCTACGTCAAGCATAACTCCAACACCGTGTTCACTTCCCGGACTCCACCAGAAAGAGACCATCACGGTAACACACGCTGTTGATATATTTTAATTAAGGTCAACTTCAGGTTTTCTACAACCGGACGTTAACAAATTCTCATCTGCCCATAACCGCGGGCACGGCTTTCGAAAGTTCAAATCCCTGCAGGGGTGTCCCAACTTAGCCCATCACAAGCTCTCACGGTCAACGAAGGATATTCCTTCTAGCGGGAAGACCCGATCAGACTCCGAATCCCGGTTACAAGACATTTCGACAAGGTAAAACTAAACCAGCAACACCGCCCGAATGTGCCGACAAATCCCGATAGGAGCTGCACATATCTCTTTCTCAGGGCACACTCAGATTGTCTTAGGTACGGGTAGGCCAGCCCAGAGTTGCCCCTGGTGGCCACCGGCAGCTGACAGGTTGGACCACCACTCAGAGGAGCACTGGCCCAGGGGGGTAAAATAATGATGACCCTTAGGAGCGCGACTCCCAAGGGAAAAGAAAAGGCTAGGTGGCAAATGGTAAAACCAATGTTGGGCATTGCTGGAGGAGTTTTACTCAAGGCGAACTATCAAGGGGTTCCCATAATAGCCCAACCACGTAAGGAACGCAAAATCCGGGAACATAACACCGATATGACAGAAACTACGGCGGCAAGAGTGGAACAAAACACCAGGCATAAGGCCGAGCCTTTCCACCCTTACCAAGTATATAGATGCATTAATTAAATAAGATATATTGTGATAACCCAACAAGTAAACATGTTCCAACAAGGAACAACATCTCCAAGTTCCAACAAGGAACAAACTTCAATCTTCACCTGCAACTAACAACGCTATATGAGGGGCTGAGCAAAGCGGTAACATAGCCAAACAACGGTTTGCTAGGACAAGGTGGGTTAGAGGCTTGGTTCAACAATATAGGAGGCATGATAAGCAAGTGGTAGGTATCGCAGTATAGGCATAGCAAAAGAGCGAGCATCTAGCGAGCAAAGATAGAAGTGATTTCGAGGGTATGGTCATCTTGCCTGAAATCCCGCAAGGAAGAAGAACGAGTCCATGAAGAAGACAAACGGGCGTAGACAAACGAATCCTCACAACACGATGTTACCGGAACCAACCCAAAGAAGCAAACACCGGAAAGAAGCACACAACATAGTAAACAAACCACACATGAACATGGTATGATATGCGGGATGCGATATGTGATGCATATGCATGATTTGACAAGGAATGAATTAACCTGGCCTCAACTTGGAAATCCAAGTGTGCCACTGGAAAGGTGAGATGAAATCGCTTGAAAACGATATAAAGATCACCGGAATCGGAGTCACGGTTTGGAAATGGCAAGCAATTCAAATATGGCACCGGTCTGCGATAAACAACAAGTAGCCATCTAAATGCAACAAGTTAAACATGCTACAACACTCCAACATGACAACAAGATGGATGGCAGGGATCCATTCATGATGCTTAACAAAAGATGAACACTGAGCTACGGCCAATTCATCCATTAACAGGTTCAAACAAGCATGGCAAAAGAGCAATTGGTAAACAGATTTCAGACTTAGTGAAATTAACTCAAGCCTGGAATTTCAGATCAGGTAGCACACTTTGGAGCATGAAAACTATATGCTACAGGACCTGAACATGCCAAAGTAAAGCATGACATGGAGCTACTCAAAGAGCTTAACTAAAGTCCCTTAATGACCTTGAGCCAAAAGGGATCAGAAAATACAATTGCAAGCATGTGAACATGGCAAAAACATAAACAGATCACAGACTTAGTGAAAAACTGGAGCATGTAAATCAGATATCAAGTAGGCATGTTAACGAGCTTGATGCACTCACTACAGAGCATGACATGACAATCTAAGCATGCAACCATCAAGAGTACACATTATACAAGCTATACATGGCAAGAACAACAACATAGCATGCATGGATCAACTACAACATCCTCGGCAAAATCGCTAACAAGTAGACAATCTGCCCAGATTCACGAAATAGCAAAAGTAGAGCTCGATTGAATCAAACTAGGATGCTCCATAATTGCAAACAAAGACATGGATGGATAGAGAACTACAAGATTAATAAAACATCCTTACTGATCATCCTCAAAAGAGCGACGGATCACTAGGAAACAACATGAACATATGGCATATTGAGATAAACAGATCAAGGACTTAGTGGAAATGCTAAGTCCCTGAAATCAGCATTAACGGATGCTCCACTTTGCAAGCTTGTGCTAGTCACCACACACATCACAAAAATACATGGATAATACCTCTGGAAAGATGGCATGGCATATAACAAGACACATGTAGAGCTCAGGAGCATATCATGCACATAATAATCATGGCAAAAATGACAAATAGCTATTTGGTGCAGCAGATCTGACAATTAACTCAAATAGCTCTCTTCCAACAACATTTCGGGAATTAAGATGAGCTCAAATGAAAATGATGCAATGAGATGAAATGATGTGCTCTCTGAGACGAACATTTTGATATGCTATATGCCCAAAACGGAGCTACGAGTGATGAGTTATGGCATGATGAACATGGGCATTTGAAACTGGGAATTTCGGGGACTTAGTGGAATTTATACCTCCGAGAAAAGTCAACGCAGGGACGGAGATATCCGGGATGAGGAGATCCGGATCGAGGGGCCGCGTTTGGATGAGATCCCGGTGGATCTCGTCCCGATCCACCGGATCTCGCCGGAGAGGACGACGGCGGCCGGAGGGAGGACGACGCTGGCGAGGTCGGCGCGCGGTGGCCGGAACCTGCCGCGGCGAGGCGAGGTGGCGGCGCTGGTCGCCGGCCGGTGGGAGAAGCAGGACGGAGGCGGCGGCCAGAGATGGCGCAGGCAGCGGCGCTTGGCGTCTCAGGCGGCGGCGACGGCGAGCTCTGCAGCGGAGGCGGCGTCGCCGACGATGTCAGACGAAGGCGGCGCCGCGGGCGAGGAGCCGGGCGGCGGGACTCCCAGGCGCGGGCGGCGAAGGGATCTGGCCCGGGGCGGCTCGGGCGGGCCGGCCGCGGGCTCTGCGGGCCCGGACGCGCGAGAGGAGAGAGAGAGGGCGGCGGGAGGTGAGGTGGCGGCATCCGGTTGGTTGGTGGTGGCGGCGGGGTGACGTGGCGCGACGCCACTGGCCGGTGCGAGGTGGAGGGCGGACATGTCCGGCGGCGGGGATTTTGTCCGGTGGCGCGAGGTAGGGAAGGCTAGGGTTAGACCGCAAATTTCGGAGGGGGTCACTAATTTATAGGTAGAGGGAGCTAGGAGAGTCCAAATGAGGTGTGGTTTTCGGCCACGCGATCGTGATCGAACGCTCTAGATGATGGAGAGGGTTTAGGTGGGTTTTGGGCCAAAATGGAGGGGTGTTGGGCTGCAACACACACGAGGCCTTCTCGGTCCCTCAGTTAACCGTTGGAGCATCAAACAAAGTCCAAATGGTACGAAACTTGACAGGCGGTCTACCGGTAGTAAACCAAGGCCGCTTGGCAAGTCTCGGTCCAATCCGGAAATGTTTAATCCCCACACATGAGAAGAAGGTAGAAATGACCACCGGAGGAGAACGGAGCGCCGGAATGCAAAACAGACAACGGGGAAAAAGCTCGGATGCATGAGACGAACATGTATGCAAATGAAATGCACATGATGACATGATATGCAATGCATGACACGCAAGCAATGACAAGGCAACAACAGCGAATAACTAGAGGACACCTGACACATCGGTCTTGGGGCGTTACAGCTTCAGCGCCATGGATCAAGATAGGCATGTCAGCACCGAGAGGTTGTAGCTCGCCGCACAACATGATCGATGGCGCGCTGCAAAGCAAGCTAGGCGCATCCCCGCTGATAGGCTGTGGCTCGCCGCACGACGAGCCCATTAGAGCACTGTAGAGCGAGAGGCGCGGAGCGCCACATAGCAAGAGCGGATCTATCGGTGCTTCCCTGCTGTCGATGGGACGTCGCAGCTGGGTACACGTCCCGTTAGTACCCCCATTCCTCGCCAGGAGTGGGAAGAGGCCCTCTGCGGCATACTTGCACCAGAGGCCGGCTGCGCCATACTTGCACTAGACGCCTGCCGCGCTGTACACATGGGTCGTGTCGTTCGCCTTGTCTGCGGCTCACTCAGTGCCAGTGCATTGGTCGGTAGGCTCGACCACCTCCTTGGCCCAGGTGTCCACCTAGGCACAGTAGAGGAACATGGCCGTCGCATCCTTGAACTGGTGATTTCTGATGAAATAGCCAACTTGGAGCTCAAGATCGCGCTCCAGATGTACCGCAAGCGTATCGACTGCTTGGACGAACGCCTGCACGAGTTCAGGTAGAGCCAAGAGGTACCGTAGGCAAGGGTTGCTAGTCGTGGTCTCATGGACGCATTTTATTTTGTTGAGTCGTTCCGACGTGGATAGCTATGTATTCACAACAGTCATACTATTGCTCTATTTATTGCTCTTTTCAATGTGTGTACTCTGTTTTCCGTTGTTATATGTTCTGTTTTAATGTGTGTATATACGCTTTCCATTCTATATATGTGGATGATAACAACTAGATTCAAATTAGCATACAAAAACAGATAGAAAATGGAATTCATAATATCTTCACATATACGTGATGATATTTAACTACTAGGTACAATGCATAAAATTGAAAACGAACAATACTAAAACTAGTAATCCCTCCTGGGGCCAGTATTCCGGCAGCCCCCCGCCAGCGGCTCCCTGGTGCGTGGCATCTTCCCAGTGCGGAGGCAGTACTCTGCCCCCTCCGCCTCGCAGCGCTTAACGTACTGATATGCCTCTTGCTGGCAGACGAGCGCGGATGATCTTGTCATTTTGTTGGGCGCCCACAAGGGCTCCTCGTCGGTGGCACGCTGGAGCTTATCGGCCCACCTCCATGCAGCGGTGAGGCGCCCAGCGCCTTTGACCTTCCTCACTAAGTACCCGTCTTCATACACCTCCTTCGCACAATGACGCGTCCGCCCCCAAAGCTCCACTGCCTCCTTTTTTCAGGCGGCATCATGGGCTTCACAGGCCGCCTGGTACCTGGCTTCCTCCTCCGCCATCTCCTTCTTGAATGCCACTTGCCTGGCTTTCTTAGCCGACAACAGCGACTTCCATAGACAACGATTGTACTGGCCCCGAAACCAATCCAAAGTTGGGGGGGGGTCCGGTGCAGCCTCGTCCGACGATGCGTTGGGGTCATCGTCGCTGCTCTTCAAGTGAGCGTCCTTGGGGGCGGCGACTCCTCCTCGGCGCGTGGGCAGATCGGTGATGCCATAGCAGAGATTTGAGAGAGAGAGGGCGACTAAGGGGAGGATGTAGATGAGAATGCAAGTGGGATGATGTGAGTGTTGGAAATATGCCCTAGAGGCAATAATGAAGTGGTAATTATTATATTACCTACCTACATTGGCATGTAGATGTGAGTGTTGTGGGTGATGATTTGGTCGATTTGCTTATTGTTACTAGTCTTATCTTGATTCGGCGGCATTGTGGGATGAAGCGGCCCAGACCAACCTTACACATACACTTACGTGAGACTGGTTCCATCGACAAACATGCACTTGATGCATAAGGTGGCTAGAGGGTGTCTGTCTCTCCCACTTTAGTCGGATTGGATTTGATGAAGAGGGTCCTTATGAAGGGTAAATAGCAATTGGCATATCACCGTTGTGGCTTTTGCGTAGGTAAGAAATGTTCTTGCTAGAAACCCATATCAGCCACGTAAAACATGCAACAACAATTAGAGGACGTTTAACTTGTTTTTGCAGGGTATGCTATGTGATGTGATATGGCCAAAAGGATGTGATGAATTATATATATGTGATGTATGAGATTGATCATGTTCTTGTAATACGATTCACGACTTGCATGTCGATGAGTATGACAACCGGCAGGAGCCATAGGAGTTGTCTTAATTTATTGTATGACCTGCGTGTCAATGAAAAACACCATGTAACTACTTTACTTTATTTATAACCGTTAGCCATGGTAGTAGAAGTAAGTTGGCGAGACAACTTCATGAAGACATGATGATGGAGATCATGATGATGGGGATCATGGTGTCATGCCAGTGACGAAGGTGATCATGTCGCGCCTCGAAGATGGAGATCAAAAGGCGCATGATGATATTGGCCATATCATGTCACTTTATGATTTGCATGTGATGTTTATCATGTCTGCATCTTATTTGCTTAGAACGACGGTAGCATAAAATAAGATGATCCCTCAAAATTTCAAGAAATGTGTTCCCCCTAACTGTGCACCATTGCGAAGGTTCATTATTTTGAAGCACTACGTGATGATCGGGTGTGATAGATTCTAACGTTCGTATACAATGGGTGTAAGCCAGATTTACACATGCGAAACACTTAGGTTGGCTTGACAAGCCTAGCATGTATAGACATGGCCTCGGAACACAAGAGACCGAAAGGTCGAACATGAGTCGTATAGTACATGCGATCAACATGGAGATGTTCACCGTTGATGACTAGTCCGTCTCACGTGATGATCGGACACGGCCTAGTCGATTCAGATCATGTATCACTTAGATGACTAGCGATGTCTATCTGAGTGGGAGTTCATTAAATAATTTGATTAGATGAACTTAATTATAATGAACATAGTCTAAATTGTCTTTGCAAATTATGTTGTGGATTAATAGCTCGCGCTTTAGCTCCTTGTTTTAATACGTTCCTAGAGAAAGACTAAGTTGAAAGATATTGTAAGAAATTGTGCGGACTAGGGCCATAGTCTGAGGATTGTCCTCACTGCTACACAGAAGGCTTCTGTCCTTGATGCACCGCTCGGTGTGCCAAACCCTCTGGCGTCGTCTGTGGATGTTGTGAACATCTGGCAGACATGTTTGATGACTACCTGATAGTTTAGTGCGCCATGCTTTATGGCTTAGAGTCGGGGCTCCAAAGGCGTTTTGAACGCCATGGAACATATGAGATGTTCCAAGAGCTGAAATTGGTATTTCAGGCTCATGCCCATGTTGAGAGATTGATACCTGTGACAAGACCTTTGCCTACAAGATGGAGGAGAGATAGCTCAGCCAATGAGCATGTTCTCAGAATGTCTGGGTGCTTCAATTGCTTGAATGAAATGGGACTTAATCTTCCAGATAAGGGAGTGATTGACAAAGTTCTCCAGTCACTATCACCAAGCTACTAGAGCTTCGTGATGAACTATAACATGCAAGGGAAGATGATCCCAGAGCTATTCATTGAGCTTAAGGCCGTGAAGGTAGAAATCAAGAAGGAGCATCAAATGTTGATGGTTAATGTCAGATTTCGGGTTCCGGCAGACCCTTGAGGTTCGAACACTGGGGTGCGTGTAGAGATTCCACCTCCTACCTACCTACACCCCTCCGCCATGCTAGGGTCTAAACTATGGAAAGAACAACGCAAGAGACACAAGGTTTATACTGGTTCGGGCCACCGTTGTGGTGTAATGCCCTACTCTAGTGTGTGGTGTGGTGGATTGCCTCTTGGGCTAATGATGATGAACCATACAAGGGAGAACAGCCTCGCGAGGGTCTGTTCTTGGCTGAGGCGATGAACTGCTCGGAGGAGTTCAACTACTTTCTCTCTCTCTCTCTCCCTCTCCCTCTGCTTTCCACCCACCGACCTCTTGCTATGTGGGTGGCTGGTCCTATTTATAGAGGCCCTGGTCCTCTTCCCAAATATCGAGCGGGAAGGGAGCCAACAATGGCGGGCTAATTTGAAGGGGGACAACAAGTATCATCTATCCTGACAAAAGTAGTCTTCGCCTGCGCAAAGCTCTGGTGATGACGCCGTCTTGGCCTCCACGGTGACCTCCGTCTCGTAGTCCTCCTGGTCTTGGTCTCGTTGCACTGAAATGGCAACCTTTGCCTGACGCCTCGGTACTCCGTGGCTGTGCTTGCCCCCTTTGCACCAAAGAGGGGAGGAGGATGCTGCGTGGGTTGGCACCCGCCTGGCGCCCTGAGTCGTCATGGCTCGCATCACGGGCACCTCGTGAGGTACCCCGCCTTGATCTCTCCGCCTCCTCGCGAGCCAGCCTGACGAGGCCGTGCCTGAGGAAACTCCGCGTCGTCCTCCCCGCGAGGCTTGGCCCCTCGCGAGGGTCTTGGGTTTGTGTTGGTGAAGATGGGCCGTGCTGGGCCCCCCTTTGAGCCACGCCGCAGGCCGCAGGCAGGCAAGTCTGGGGATCCCCGTTCCCAGAGCATCGACAGTAGCCCCCGGGCCCAAGGCGCGCCCGGACTTGGCCGTGCTGGGAGGCGAAAGGGCAAGAACAAAGCGCCACGGGCCCTAACAGCCTGTGGCCTTGGGCGTCGCATGGCGGTTGATTGGACGTGGGCGTCTCCACTTCCCCATGGCGCCTCGGCAACTGCACGGATTCGACAAGTCTCTGCATGCAAAGCGGGTCATGATTACCTGCGATCGTGGGGGCCGTCGGTTGGCCCTCGCCAACTATAAGTACTGATTGACGCGTGCCCTTCCAGTTCATCTCCCCTTACGTCTCCTTCTTCTCCATGGCTCCGTCGAGGAGGTTCTTGGCCGCGGAGAACGGGAGGGCCTGCCAGGTTGAGCATGCCTCTCCTCCGCCCAAGCGCGGCCGAGGGCGCCCCCGCAAACATCCTGTGGCCACCACGACAGCTCCCCGCGGCCATGGAGACGCTTTCCAGCATGGTGGCGGGCGGATTACTGCGACCAGGGGGTGCGCTCCGGCTGCGCGTCCCCCCATGCCGCGCTTCCACGCTGCCGAGGTGCTGCCGGAGTTCGTTGTGTGGTCGGCGGAGCCGACTAGCACCCAACTTCCTCTTCCTCGCTTCCTCCTTGGCGAGCTCCCGGCCGGCACCCCGGGTGGCCTCTGGCTTCAGGTCGATGGCTGCTGCAGCCGGGCCTCATGGGTTTCACTAGAGGTTTCCGCAGCCGGGAGCCTGGCCCTGGCCCGCGGTTGGCAGTCGTTTGCCCGCGCGCGCGGCCTGGGCCGTCGGTGCACCCTACACTTCAAGTTCGACGGTGATGCCACCCTCTACGTGAGGGTGTTTGGGGAAGATGGTCGCTGTGCAGGGTGTTGCCCCGAGGGCGACGACCGCGGCTGGGGACCCGGCTCCGGTGATGACGAAGAGGGCAGCGCTCGCGCGGCAGGCGGCGCTCAGGGTTCTTCAAGCTTTTTCGGCTCTTCTTCAGGCGGCGACTCTTCTAGCGGTGGCCGTGGTCTGCCCCCACGCCGCCGCATCTGCTTGGGAGGTGGCAGCGTGTCCGCCCACCGTCGTGCCCAGGTGAAGCGCGAGAGGGAGTCCGCCTGAGCTCCGGAGGCAGCTCAGGTTTGCCTACGGGCCGGTGTCAGGCGAGGTGCACCAGATTTGTTCTTTCTTTTCCTTTCTCCTGCGTAAAAAGGACAGTAGCGTGGGGCCCCGCGGGGGCGTGTATGGGTTATTGCTGTTAATCATCGTTTTGCTTTCTTTAGCCTACCTTCCGGCTACGTGCCCGCGCGTGGATGGTTCCCGACCCCAGCCGTGGGGGCGATCGACCCAGGCCCTGCGTTTGTGTCGCGGTGCCCGAGGGGCACGGACTGGAGGGGTGCTCCTGCAAGGGGCCCAGGTCGCGAACCCTTTGAATGACTAGGATAGAAACATTCGCGAGGGCGCTCGCCTGCCTCCCTCGCGAGGCCTTGCATAAGAGAAATCAAGGCACAAGAACGAAAAGCCGAAGAACCACAAGCCAAAGACGACAACAACTTCAATAAAACTTTGAATGAGAAGGAACAAGCCAACTGCGGAAAGCAAATGAAAAGCCGCGTCCAGCACCTAGTCTAGTCTTCGACGTCTTCTCACCAACGCGGAGCTAAGTGCTGCCACTGGGCGTGGGAGGGAGCCCCAGGGCCTGAGGCCGGCGCTCCTAAGACTCCGGGGCGTGTACATCCCCAACTCATTATTACGTGAGAGTGTCACAGGCGGCGAGCTTCACAGGCGTTGGCCTTCTTCACAGGCTCCGGGCCTTTTCCAAAACGCGATTGCTTCACAGGCACTCACCTTGCTTCACAGGCTCCGGGCCTTTTCCAAAACGCGATAGCTTCACAGGCACTCGCCTTGCTTCACAGGCTCTGGGCCTTTTTAGGGGTAGAACCTCCGGAGGTGCTGGATGTTCCAAGCGCGTGGAGCCGGGCCTGGAAACATGAACAACCTTGAACGGGCCCTCCCACATGGGAGAGAGCTTGTGCAGTCCCTCCCTGGAGAGAACCCGCCTGAGCATGAGGTCTCCTACCTCAAGAGTCCTGTGGCGAATGTTGCGGCAGTGATACCGCCGCAGCGCTTGTTGGTACCTCGCCACTCGCAGCGCGGCTTCTCGGCGACGTTCCTCCCCCAGCACGAGGTCCATCCCCTGCATGGCGTCCTGCTGTGCCTCGTTGAACGCCAGGACCCGCGCGGAGCGACGTCTCACCTCGTGAGGGAGGACCGCTTCCGCTCCGTAGACCAGGAAGAACGGGGTCTCTCCAGTCGGCTTGGTCGCGGTGGTGCGGATGGACCACAGCACGGACTGAAGCTCGTCGTACCAACCTCTGCCGCAGGCCTCCAGCTTCTTCTTGAACGTCCTGGTCTTGAGGCCCCTCAGGACCTCCGCGTTTGCCCGCTTGGCCTGGCCGTTGCTTCGGGGGTGCGCCACCGAAGCGTAGCATATTTGCGTTCCAAGGTTAGCACAGTATATTTTGAAGAGGTTACTGGTGAACTGCGAACCGTTGTCCGTGATGATGCGATTCAGCACCCCGAACCGGCTCACGATGCCCTTGATGAACTTGACCGCGGAACCCGCGGGAATGGTGCGAATAGCATCTACTTCAGCCCACTTGGTGAACTTGTCCACGGCAACGTAAAGGTAGCGGTAGCCCCCTGGCGCCCGAGGAAACAGGCCCAAGATGTCCAGCCCCCAGACTGCGAATGGCCATGAAAGGGGGATAGTCTGCAAGCCTCCTACTGGCTGATGGATCTGTTTGGCGTGGAACTGGCAGGCTTCACAAGTTTTCACTGGTTCCACGGCGTCATTGAGCGCGGTGGGCCAATAAAACCCACTACGGAACGCCTTGCCGACGAGGGTCCGTGATGATGAATGATGTCCGCAGTCTCCATCTTGTATATCTTCTAGCAGTTCTTTCCCTTGCTCCCTGGAGATGCAGCGCAGGGATACATCGTTTGGTCGCTTCCGGTAGAGCTCTCCATCTTTGATGCAGTATGTCGCGGCCTAGCGTGCCACTCGCTCTGCTTCCTCCTCCTTCTCCGGCAGGGTCCCTTGCGTTAAGTAGCTCCGGAGCTCTGCGATCCAACATCCCTCCTGAGGTTCTACCGTTAGGAGCAGGCGTGCTCCCGAGGCCGGGCCACAGGCCGGAGCTCCTGAGGCAGGCGGCTGGGGGAGCTCCTCCCGGGGCTGAGCCATGTTTGATAATGACGGCAGGGTTGAAGGCTTGAAGAGCCGCTCCTCGAAAACGCCAGGCTCCTGAGGTAACCGCCTGGATGCGCGTTTGGCGATGTCATCGGCTTCCTGATTGGTGCCACGGGGCACATGCTGCAACTCCAACCCCCAGAACTGCTTCTCCATCCTGCGGACCTCCGCAAGGTAGGCTTCCATGTGCTCATCCTTCGGCTCGTACACCTTGTTGGAGAAGTTGACAAGGAGCTGCGAATCGCCCTTGATGGTGAGGCGTTTCACCCCCAGGGCAGCTGCGGCCTTCAAGCCCGCTATTAGACCTTCATACTCCGCTATGTTGTTGGAGACCTTTTCACCTTGCTGGAAACAGAGCTGCACGGCGTAATAGAGCTTGTCCTGAGTGGGCGATATAAGCACCGCCCAGCCCCAACGCCGTGCCTGGAGAATGCTCCATCGAAGTACATGACCCAGCCTTCTGGCGCCTCGCTTCCCGGGAACAAGGACCAATCCTTGTCGGCCTTGAGGCCTGGGCCTCCGTCCATTCTGCCACAAAATCCGCCAACGCTGCTCCCTTGATGACTCTGGTCGTGCTGAATTCGAGCTGAAAACGCTTGCAGCTCTATGTTCCACTCAGCGACCCTCCCAGCTGAATTGGGGCTCCTGAGCACTCTCTCCAGGGGTATGACGAGACGACCTTGATGGGGTGACCCTGAAAATAGTGCCGCAGCTTGGGCGAGGCCACCAGTAGCGTGAGGAGGAGTTTCTGAGGCATGGGGTACCGTGCCCTTGCATCCCGCAACACCGTGCTGACGAAGTACACTGGGTGCTCAATGAGGTGGAGTGCGTCAGTGCCGGTGGCTCCCTTAGGAGATCTTGGCGCCTCTTGAGGCAATGAAGACTCCTGAGACTGGCCATCTGGGAGTGGGGCCTCTTCCGCTTCCGGTGCGCCCTTCTGCGACGGCTGATCCTCCTCAGCCACTGTAGCGGTCTCTGTGGGCCTCCCCCGTTCCTGTTCCGCCTCGTCCCGGGCCGCTGCTGCGGTTTTGATTCGACGCTCCGCTCTGACTGCTACCAAGGCCGCGCTGGCGGAGTAGGGAGTGGCGGCGAGGTAAAGCACCAGGGGCTCTTGAGGGCGCGGAGCCACCATGACTGGTGGACTGGTCAGGTATCTCTTGAGATCCTGGAACGCCTTGTCGGCCTCTTCAGTCCACTCGAAGGGCCCCTTTTTCTTCATTAGCTGGAAGAAAGGTAGCGCTCCCTCCCCCAACTTGGAGATGAAGCGCCCTAGCGCGGTCACGCGCCCCGTGAGCTTCTGCATTTCTCTGAGGGTCTTTGGCGGGCTCATGTCTTCCACTGCCTTGACCTTCTCCGGGTTAGCCTCGATGCCTCGGTGGGACACGAGGAAACCCAAGAGCTTGCCTGAGGGGACTCCGAACACACACTTCTCTGGGTTGATCCATAGGTTTACTGCGTTGAGGCTTGCGAAGGTTTCCTCCAGGTATTGTATCAAGGTCCTGGCCTCCCGAGATTTTACCACGATCTCATCGACGTAAGCTTCGACATTCTTCAAGAGCTGCAGGCCCAGGGTGATGTGCATCAGTCGCTGAAAGGTCGCCCCTGCGTTACGCAGCCCGAATGGCATGTATGTGTAGCAGTACACCCCACACGGGGTTAGGAAGGCTGTCTTCTCGATGTCTTCTACCGCCATCTTGATCTGGTGATACCCAGAGAAGGCATCCAGGAAGCATAACAGGTCGCATTCCGCAGTGGAATCGACGATCTGGTCGATGCGGGGGAGCGGGAACGGATCTTGCGGGCATGCTTTGTTGAGGTTGGTGAAGTCGACACACATGCGCTCCTTCCCTCCCTTCTTCGGCACAACGACAGGGTTGGCCAACCAATCTGGGTATCGGACCTTGCGAATGACCCCAGCAGCCTCTAATTTGCGGTTCTCTTGGACGATGAAGGCCTACTTTTCTGTGGACTGCCGCCTGGCCTTCTGCTTCACAGGGCACACGTTGGGGCACACATTGAGGTGATGCTCGATTACACTCCTAGGGATCCCTGCCAACTGGTCTGGCTCCCAAGCGAATACCTTCTTGTTTGTGCACAGGAACCCGACCAGGGCCTCCTCCTGCTCAGGCCTGAGGTGGGCACCTATGGTGAAAGTGGCGTTGGTGGACCTGTCCTCATCGACGGGTATCTGCTTGGTTTCTGCCTTGTCTTGGGTGAACAACTGCTTCTTCTTGGCGGGCGCAGCTCCCTTGGGCTCGGGGGCCTCCAAGTCAGCGGGTTGTGCCGACGCCGCTGTCTTGAAGATGAGCTCGAGCACCCGCAGAGCGTCCCCGGTGTCCCCATGCATGGTGAGGACACCGCTGCTTCCGGGCATCTTCATGAGGTTGTACGCCGGGTGCGTCGCTGCCGTGAACTGGGCCAGCGCTGGGTAGTCGAGGATGGCGTTGTAGGGGAGGCCGATGGGGGCGATGTCGAAGTCGACCAGCTCCGTGTGGAAGTTGTCGTAGGTGCCGAAGGTTACTGGGAGCCGGATCTGTCCCAAGGAGCTGGATGATCTGCCCCCAACACCTGAGAAGGGCCAGCTGGGTCGCAGTCGTTCCTGGGGTATGCAGAGGAGATTGAAGGCCTCGACCGAGAGCATGCTGAGGCCCGCGCCACCATCAATGAGGGTTCTGGTGACGGCCACCTGGCAGATGGTGGGGGTGCACAGCATGGGGAGCGCACCCGAGCAGGCCGAGTTGGAGGGGTGGTCCTCCGAGCTGAAGGTCAGGCTGGTCTCGGGCGCCGCCCGATCCAGGGGAGCCCCCTGCCGCGTGGAAGCGGCGCTGACCCGGCGGATGAACGGCTTGACATGGTGACTTGTGGGCGGCGCCTGCGAGCCGCCCAAGAGGGCCGCGACGACCGGGGGTGTTGACGCAGCGCGATAAACGGGGGAGAGGTTGCGGGGCTCCATGGGCGCGCGGAGCGCGCGGGGCGAAGAACCAGCTGGGGTGACCGTGGGAGTTGCGGTGCGGCCGTCTTGCCGCACGGGCAGATGCTGGGACAATGCTTGCTGCCCGCCCTCTGCCGGGCCGGTGGCGGCGTTGACGGCAGGTGACGGGGAACGGCGAGGACACCCGCCGACAGGGGCCATCTGGGCGACGCGGGAAGCGGGCGCGGCCAGGCGCTCCACGCGAGCCCGACGAGCGTCAGACATGGGCGTGATGGTCGGAGGAGAACGGGGTGGTGGTAGACAAATTCCGGTGCACCCCCGACCTGGTGCGCCAAATGTCAGATTTCGGGTTCCGGCAGACCCTTGAGGTTTGAACACTGGGGTGCACGCAGAGATTCCGCCTCCTACCTACCTGCACCCCTTCGCCATGCTAGGGTCTAAACTATGGAAAAAACAACGCAAGAGACACAAGGTTTATACTGGTTCGGGCCACCGTTGTGGTGTAATACCCTACTCCAGTGTGTGGTGTGGTGGATTGCCTCTTGGGATGATGATGATGAACCATACAAGGGAGAACAGCCTCGCGAGGGTCTGTTCTTGGCTGGGGCGATGAACTGCTCGGAGGAGTTCAGCTACTTTCTCTCTCTCTCTCTCCCTCTCTCTCTGCTTTCCACCCACCGACCTCTTGCTATGTGGGTGGCTGGTCCTATTTATAGAGGCCCTGGTCCTCTTCCCAAATATCGAGCGGGAAGGGAGCCAACAATGGCGGGCTAATTTGAAGGGGGACAACAAGTATCAGTTATCCTGACAAAAGTAGTCTTCGCCTGCGCAAAGCTCTGGTGATG
Source organism: Triticum aestivum (assembly GCF_018294505.1). Classification (NCBI taxonomy): domain Eukaryota; kingdom Viridiplantae; phylum Streptophyta; class Magnoliopsida; order Poales; family Poaceae; genus Triticum; species Triticum aestivum. The sequence goes on along the minus strand of NC_057809.1, from coordinate 449,842,905 downwards.
ATGCCGTCTTGGGCTCCACGGTGACCTCCATCTCGTAGTCCTCCTGGTCTTGGTCTCGTTGCACTGAAATGGCAACCTTTGCCTGATGCCTCAGTACTCCGCGGCTGTGCTTGCCCCCTTTGCAGCAAAGAGGGAAGGAGGACGCTGCGCGGGCTGGCACCCGCCTGGCGCCCTGAGTCGCCATGGCTCGCGTCACGGGCACCTTGTGAGGTACCCCTCCTTGATCTCTCCGCCTCCTCGCGAGCCAGCCTGACGAGGCCGTGCCTGAGGAAACTTCGCGTCGTCCGCCCCGCGAGGCTTGGCCCCTCGCGAGGGTCTTGGGTTTGTGTTGGTGAAGATGGGCCGTGCTGGGCCCCCCTTTGAGCCACGCCGCAGGCCGCAGGCAGGCAAGTCTGGGGACCCCTGTTCCCAGAACGCCGACAGTTAACAAGACCACTGGTTTGAAAGAAGGGCAAGGGGAAGAAGGGAAACTTCATGAATGGCAAGCCAGTTGCCACTCTAGTGAAGAAACCTAAGAACCCAAACCTGAGACTAAGTGCTTCTATTAGGGGAACAGTCACTGGTAGCGGAACTGCCTCAAATACTTGGTTGATAAGAAGGCTAGCAACTTCAACAAAAGTATATTTGATATATGTGTGTACATTACTAGTACTCCTAGTAGCAAATGGGTATTAGATACTGGTTCAGTTGCTAATATTGGTAACTCGAAACAAAAGCTACGAAATAAATGGAGACTATCTAAGGCCGAGGTGATGATGTGTGTTGGAAGTGTTTCCAAGGATGATATGATCACCATCGAACGCTCCCTCTACCTTCGGGGTTAGTGTTGGACCCAGATAAATGTTGTTTGCATTGGTGTCTGCGTTGAGCATGAACATGATTAGATCATGTTTATTGCAATATGGTTATTCATTTAAGTCAGAGAATAATGGTTATTCGGTTTACATGAATAATACCATCTATGGTCATGCACCCAGTGTGAATGGTTTATTGAATCTCGGTCATAGTGATACACATGTTCATAACATTAATGCCAAAAGATGTAGAGATGAGAATGATAGTACCATTTTCTTGGGGCACTTCCACTTAGGTCATATTGGTGTAAAGCAGTAACACCCTCGATGCGGTTATATCTCCCACGTGTCGAAGCATGACTTAGAGGCATAACCGCATTGAAAGCAATGTCGCAAGTGAGGTAATCTTCACACAACCCATGTAATACATAAGGGAAAGAGATACATAGTTGGCTTACAATCGCCACTTCACACAATTACATGAATAAAGCACTACATCATCCAGATACACACAAGGTCCGACTACGGAACCAAAATAAAAGAAGACTACCCCAAATGCTACACAGATCCCCGATCGTTCCGACTGGGCTCCACTACTGATCAACTGAAAACGGAACAACACAAAGGACAAGATCTTCATCGAGCTCCTCCTGAGCTTGGTTGCGTCAACTTCAAGAACTCATCGGCACCTGCAAGCTGGTTTTGGAAGTATCTGTGAGTCACGGAGACTCAGCAATCTCACACCCTCACGATCAAGACTATTTAAGCTTATGGGTAAGGTAAAGGTATGAGGTGGAGCTGCAGCAAGCGACTAGCATATTTGGTGGCTAAACATACGCAAATGAGAGCGAGAAGAGAAGGCAAAGCACGGTCGATAAAAGTATGATCAAGAAGTGATCCTAGCACAACCTACGTCAAGCATAACTCCAACACCGTGTTCACTTCCCGGACTCCGCCGGAAAGAGACCATCACGGTTACTCATGCGATTGATGTATTTTAATTAAGGTCAACTTCAGGTTTTCTACAACCGGACATTAACAAATTCCCATCTGCCCATAACCGTGGGCACGGCTTTCGAAAGTTCAAATCCCTGCATGGGTGTCCCAACTTAGCCCATCACAAGCTCTCACGGTCAACGAAGGATATTCCTTCTAGCGGGAAGACCCGATCAGACTTGGAATCCCGGTTACAAGACATTTCGACAATGGTAAAACAAGACCAGCAAAGCCACCCAGATGTGCCGACAAATCCCGATAGGAGCTGCACATATCTCGTTCTCAGGGCACACCGGATGAGCCAGACGTCGGGTAAGCCAGCCCAGAGTTGCCCCTGGTAGCCTCGGACATCGCTCAGTTGGACCAACACTTAGAACAGCACTGGCCCGGGGGGGTTAAAATAAGATGACCCTTGAGCCGGCCGACTCAAGGGAAAGAAAAGGCTAGGTGGCGAATGGTAAAACCAATGTTGGGCCTTACTGGAGGAGTTTTATTCAAGGCGAATTTTCAAGGGGTTCCCATTATTACCCAACCGCGTAAGGGACGCAAAATCCGGGAACATAACACCGATATGACGGAAACTAGGGCGGCAAGAGTGGAACAAAACACCAGGCATAAGGCCGAGCCTTCCACCCTTTACCAAGTATATAGATGCATTAATTAAATAAGATATATTGTGATAACCCAACAAGTAAACATGTTCCAACAAGGAACAACATCTCCATGTTCCAACAAGGAACAAACTTCAATCTTCACCTGCAACTAACAACGCTATAAGAGGGGCTGAGCAAAGCGGTAACATAGCCAAACAACGGTTTGCTAGGACAAGGTGGGTTAGAGGCTTGGTTCAACAATATGGGAGGCATGATAAGCAAGTGGTAGGTATCGCATCATGGGCATAGCAAAAGAGCGAGCAACTAGCAAGCAAAGATAGAAGTGATTTCGAGCGTATGGTCATCTTGCCTGAAATCCCGCAAGGAAGAAGAACGAGTCCATGAAGATGACAAACGGACGTAGATGAACGGGTCCTCACAAACGCGACGTTATCGGAACCAACCCTAAGAAGCAACACCGGAAAAGAAGCATACAACATAGTAAACAATCATCACAAAAGCATGGCACGATGCGCAAACAAGTATGGTGCATGTCCGATTTAAATAGGCATGGCAATATGCAACAAACAATTCTACAAATTAAGTGGAGCTCAATATGCAACGAGTTGCATATTGACGAAACACCTCATCAATTATTTAGTTCTCTCTCGTTTAGGTACTCAACAATATTAAATGTTGTTAAGCATGTCAAGAGATGATACATAACAAAACTACACCATCTAAACAATTTAAATGGGGCCAGGTATAACAAATAACGAATCCGGTAAATCCCCATATGCATTAGTAATATATTGCAACAACAATTTAAACATTTTAACTGTAGTTGTCATGATGTGGATGACATGAACAAGTTTATGCAATTTTTATTAAAAGTTGACAAGAGCATTATGAAGCATTTTGTCATCGTGACGGAAATGAAAAGGGGTGCCACGACAACGATAACGGTAACGGTGCCACGACAACGTTCCGGTTCCGGTAACTCGATTGAGATACGATACAAAGGAGAAGTATGCAGATGCGTGCAAAAGATGGTGGGGCACTCCCGGATACCGGGTGTCCCACGAGACGACGGTAACAAGGCAAAAGAGGGGCAACGTGCATCGACAATTCGGACACGGTTAGAACATGAGCATCTCATACAACTTGCATTCATTCTCGGAAGGTCGTCTCGGCGGTTATACCTTTCGGAGCGTGCATTATTGGGATGGATCAAGTTTGAAGCGAAGAAGGGGAAGTAGACGTTCTCGGGACCTTCATAGTGGAAGTAGTCGTTCTCTCATGCTCTAGGGTAGACGGTAGAGGTTCTCGCGATCTCGGCGATGGTAGTGGTACATGTTCGTTCTTCGGTCATAGGTACTTGACGTTTTGCTACCCGGGTCTTCGGCGACGGTCGTTGTTCTATGCATCGGGCATCACGGTACTAGCCGAGGTACTTGCCGTTCTTAGCGGTTCCAAAGACGGCGGTAGATGAACATGACGAAAAGGATCTCCGAAGGCGGCCTTGCGTCCTTGGATTCGGTGACCTTGGCAACAACAAAAAAAGGTAGCCGGGCAGCGAATGGAAGGCGAAGCACGGGCAGGAGGTGATGCGGTTCGTCCTCCTCGTCCTAGACATGTCGAGGAAGGGGAGGTCTTGGCGCTGGGCGCGGGCACACACACTTCCAGCGGGCATGCTGGAGGCAGGAGGCGAGGCAAGGCGTCGGAGCAAGGGAAGCAGCAGCAGGAGTAGAGGCGGAGGCAAGCTCGCCGGCAACAGAGCAGCAGCGACCCGAGGTCAACCGCAGGAGGTGGAGGAGGAGCTGAGGACGGGGAGAACGGCGTGGTCGCGTGCACAGGGCGGCGAGATATCAGAGAGCGGACGGCGGAGGCAGGAGAGCTGCCCTTTCTCTCCCTTTGTCTGAAGGTGTGGTGCAGGAGGAGGACGAATGGAGAAGAGATCGGTAGGAGAGGGGGGTTGCGGCACTGAGGGGAAAAGGTGGAGGGAGGTCGGCTCGCTAGGGTTACAGGCAGGCGCGACCAGGCCTTGGGCCACTAGAGGCTGGGCCTAGGAGGTCCAAGAGGCCGGACTGGCTGGCCGGCCCATAGGAGAGGGCGACGGCTAGGCTGAGGCCCTGCACACACACACACTCTCTCTCCCCTAGACTAAACTCTCTGTTTATTTAAATAAACAGTTCAATAAAAGAAAAAGGCCAGGAGGGCTAGAAGAGGAGTTTTTCAGATATAAAAATATCCTCAATCTTCTGGAACTAAACTCTATTTGATAAAATTGCCTTGGACATTTTTAGAGGTAGAAAAATAAAACAAGTTTAAATATGGTTCAAACTTGAGGCATTTTTGAACCTAACCAAAACAACTCCAAAAGATCTGAAATCTGACAGAGAGGTTGAAGGCATGGTCGAGAAATTATAGGAAAATTATGAACATTAATAGAGAAGGGGAAAGTGGCCCTTGCAAAAGAAAGGATCGAGAAGGAAAGGAGAAGGAGATGATGCATGTGACAAAGGCATGTGATTATTTGCAAGTGTGTTATGGGTGATTCCAAATTATTGGAAGATAATTTATATAGCTCCCTAAAATATTGGGAGAATATGTTTTAAAGAGTAATCACCATAGTGAATATCCCTCAATTTAAATGGACCGAAGATCCATGCAATTTATTTAGTTGAGTTAAGAAAAGAAATGACATGATGCAATGCACATGATGCAAAGATGAATGCAATGAACCAATCAAAACACACAACGAAACCCTGAAACCCTGGAAGGCATCTGAAGCTCCGGTCTTGGGGCATCACAACACTCCACCACTATGAGAGGATCTCGTCCCGAGATCTAGGATGGCACCGGAGGGAAACGGAAAAGGAAGAGAAGAGGTAAAACTAATTGCTTCTTTCACAAATGAGTGAAACCAAAGAACCTTGCGAGGTTGAACAAATTCGAGAAAGAATACAACGGAGGTGAACAAAGTCGAAAACACTCCGTTAGAAGAGAGGAACAAAGAACATTGCGAAAAACCTTGAGGTTGAAGGGCAAGATATATATTGAAACCACTTCGGTTAAAACAATAAAGAGAAGGATTAAGAATGATATAATTTGGACAACACTCGGACTGAAAATGGAAGGAATTAACAAGAACTTGACAAGACAAGAGGATACTTGATGAAATCAACAACACACTGCCTCCGGAACTAATGGAAGAATGGCACAATGGGTAAGAACGATTTTAGACGGCACTCCAGTTGAGAAGGGGACAAAAGTTGATAAAATGGAAAGAACTTGAAAAGAGGGCATGACACTCCGGTTAAATGGATAAGCAAAGGAAAGAACATGATCTACACAATCCGAGATGATGAGTGAAGAGAGCAACATCACAATGCCTCCGGAAGAAAGAAATAGAAGATATATAATTGGAAGAGAAGGAATTGAGAAGAAAATGACAACTTCTGCCACAATTGAACTTGAAAAGGGATCCTTAGGAGAAGGGTCGAACGGAGTTGTTGGAAAACCAACAACGAAAAGATTAAGCTTGTTGTGGCCTTATGGAAAACATCTCAAAAACTTGAGGTGAAAACTTGCCACCAACAGAAACAATTGCTTGGATTGATGTCAACAAGGAGACGAGAAGCTTATCTCACCGGTAGGATAAATGAAGAACTTGGATCATTTATAAGCACCATAATTAGCAACAATCCTTAGGGAAAGTTTTAGGTGAAATATAACTCAAGATAACTCCAACGAAGAGGTTGATGGATTTAAAATACCTCATTCTTAACAACATGTGGATCATGAAACATGAACTCAAATTATCAAGAATGACATAATACCACCTCCAATGATACGGTAGAAAGGATTGCACTTCGGAATGCGAGATGAAGAATGCTTGAGCTCCTTAAAAAAAGAATCTCGATGAAAACTTGGAGAATGAATTAAATCCTTGATGAACCATCATGTAGAGCCTTCATGAAGAACTCCGGTAACAAAATGATGATAAGAAGAAAGAGAAGTTGAAAACACAAGGTGAAGTCTTGTAATGATTTAGTTGGATCTCCGTGGTGATATAATTGCGAGAGCTTGGAACTCCGGAAAAAAATGAAACAATTGAAAACCGAGAGCTTGATGAGCCTCCGGAATAAGGAATTGAATTTACTCGATGAAACAAGAATAAGAATTACATTATGCTTATCCTTCACCAATTAAAATTGATGACAAGCAACGGATTTGGCATACTACTTATTCTCGTAGAAAGGATTAAGATAGATATAGCGCAAACTTGGGAAGGTCTTCAACGAACCACTGGTGGAATTTGAAAAGCTTGAATGCATTGATATGATACACGAAGGAAGAAGAATCTTGGAAGAACCACCGTAAGAATTTAAAATGAATGAAGAAAAGATAGCAAAACACCGGGAAGAATTAGGAAATGAACGAAGATACAAGAGAGAATTTGATACAAGAGAACAAAAAGATCATGAGCTGCTTAGAGAATATTTGAATGATGCACCGATAAGATTTTGAGAATGAGAGCTGAAAACTGAGAATGAATAAACTTGAGATGATGGGCTTGGAGAATCAAACTGAAAGACTCTTGAAATGCTCCAGATGGGTGAAAAGACTTCTCACAGTTGAAAACAATTATGAGAGGATGGCAACAAGCTAGAATCATGAATCTTTGAGAGAACAGATAAGCTATGGAGGAAAAACTCTTCTTCGGTCATCAAATGCAGAGAATGACGACAAGAAACACCACCAAAAATTGTTGAGCACTCCGGAATGAAAAATTGGAAATGTTGAACCAACGATGAAAAAAATTTGGCAGATCTTAGAGAAAGGCATTTGACTGATGATAATTCATTCTTACGTCAAACTTTGATATGAATTTGAAAAGCTCCGGGAGAATAGAAGATTCAGGTAAGATCCTGGGAAAAGTCCTATGGGTTAGGGCCCACTCAAAAGAAACACCGTTGAATGATTACTTGAAAAGAAGATTGCACCGGTTGAGTTAAACGGCTTGAATGAGATAACAACCTCGAAATAGGTTCAACGGATCTTGAATGACAAGACGAGCCTTCTGAGATATCTTCAGCACTCCAGAACAATCGAATAGCGAGAGGTGAAAGATTAAGAGGTGCAACGGCATGGGAAAGCATTTGAAACGAGGAAGAAGGGATATGATCAACACCAAAAGCTTGAATTAAAACCACCGGAGAAGAAAAAGAATGATGAATGATGATCTTGAAGCTCCGTTAGCATCTTCATGAGAATCAACGGATACGAACATTGACGAAAAAGAATGGAGAGACTTCACATCAATAAACTGGATACTTGATTAAGAAATCTTAGCCCTTGAATAAAAGGGTGGGAAAATAAAGGCAATTTGGGATGGATGAAGCAACACCGTTGAGAAAGCTGAGATTGAAATCTTGCGGATGTTGAAGATGAAAGGACCCACTTGTAGGGAAGCTCATCGGTTGAAAGGATTAACATGACAATCTCGATTAATTAGGAAGGATTAGTAATCACATAGAAATATGAGAACACCGCTTAGGAAAAGGTATGGAATCAACATTTGACATTGAAGCAACTCGAATACCACAACTCAAAACAAAACAAAGGATTGGCTTGAGGAATAAGCCGGAACAAACATATGATAGAGATTTCATCCAAAGTTTTCGTGGTGGGGCCTACACGGGCTCGATCGTACAGCACCATCATGTACAAGGCAGTGCACATGACATACGAAGCGTCCCCGAGTCGGCATAGCCAAGGACTCTTTAAGACACAACGAGACCACTGTAAAACCAACCGTGGATAAGCGGACCACTAGACGTCGAACCCCAATATCATATCATACATCTGTCGGAAAGATATCCTAAGAGCTACTTGAATTCCCACTTATAAACTCCCGAAACTTTCCTGTTATGCAATCAGATGTTGGGGATACAGGGGAAGCATAATATCTCACCCAAATCTAGTAAATCCTACATCCAGCTGTATCTATCCTTCAACACATAACCAAGAAACCTTCGGAAATCATCTACCTCAACCTTCGAAAAGCATCCGTTATACGAGTTATGGCAATACTCCCGAACTCCCGCCCCAGTACTGGGTGGCGTCGAGGTTATCTCACCAACGAACTGCATAAAAGAGATTTTCAATGTTGACGAAACTAAACTCAGGTATTCCAGAACTTCAACGATAAAATTGTGATGACAACACCTCGGAGCTCAACTCCCCGGGACACTGCCACAACCCCTAAAGACAGGAGGCACCAAGAACAATGTTCTCGTCACAAATCGATCGGAACGATTCCAAGATACCCGTGTGATCCTAAATTTTTTTAGTGAAATTTGAGAAGAGAAGGGAAGAGTCAAAACTCTACGTCAGGATGCCTTACCAGAGCGATGAAGGGACTGGGGAGTAAAAAGAATTCCTAAACTCTCCGATATATAATTCCTAAATGACTCAAAACATTTTTCTAGACTCAACAACGACTGCTAAAAACGATCAAGCAATGGGGGCTCCTAAGGTCGGGGAAGGCTCTGATTACCAACTTGTAACGCCCTCGATGCGCCTATATCTCCCACGTGTCGAAGCACGACTTAGAGGCATAACTGCATTGAAAGCAATGTCGCAAGTGAGGTAATCTTCACACAACCCATGTAATACATAAGGGAAAGAGATACATAGTTGGCTTACAATCGCCACTTCACACAATTACATGAATAAAGCATTACATCATCCAGATACACACAAGGTCCGACTACGGAACCAAAATAAAAGAAGACTACCCCAAATGCTACACAGATCCCCGATCGTCCCGACTGGGCTCCACTACTGATCAACTGAAAACGGAACAACACAAAGGACAAGATCTTCATCGAGATCCTCCTGAGCTTCGTTGCGTCAACTGCAAGAACTCATCGGCACCTGCAAGCTGGTTTTGGAAGTATCTGTGAGTCACGGAGACTCAGCAATCTCACACCCTCACGATCAAGACTATTTAAGCTTATGGGTAAGGTAAAGGTATGAGGTGGAGCTGCAGCAAGCGACTAGCATATTTGGTGGCTAAACATACGCAAATGAGAGCGAGAAGAGAAGGCAAAGCACGGTCGATAAAAGTATGATCAAGAAGTGATCCTAGCACAACCTATGTCAAGCATAACTCCAACACCGTGTTCACTTCCCGGACTCCGCGGAAAGAGACCATCACGGTTACACACGCGGTTGATGTATTTTAATTAAGGTCAACTTCAGGTTTTCTACAACCGGACATTAACCAATTCCCATCTGCCCATAATCGCGGGCACGGCTTTCGAAAGTTCAAATCCCTGCAGGGGTGTCCCAACTTAGCCCATCACAAGCTCTCACGGTCAACGAAGGATATTCCTTCTAGCGGGAAGACCCGATCAGACTCGGAATCCGGTTACAAGACATTTCGACAATGGTAAAACAAGACCAGCAAAGCCACCCAGATGTGCCGACAAATCCCGATAGGAGCTGCACATATCTCGTTCTCAGGGCACACCGGATGAGCCAGACGTCGGGTAAGCCAGCCCAGTTTTGCCCCTGGTAGCCTCGGACATCGCTCAGTTGGACCAACACTTAGAGAAGCACTGGCCCGGGGGGGTTAAAATAAGATGACCCTTGAGCCGACCGACTCAAGGGAAAGAAAAGGCTAGGTGGCGAATGGTAAAACCAATGTTGGGCCTTGCTGGAGGAGTTTTATTCAAGGCGAATTGTCAAGGGGTTCCCATTATTACCCAACCGCATAAGGGACGCAAAATCCGGGAACATAACACCGATATGACGGAAACTAGGGCGGCAAGAGTGGAACAAAACACCAGGCATAAGGCCGAGCCTTCCACCCTTTACCAAGTATATAGATGCATTAATTAAATAAGATATATTGTGATAACCCAACAAGTAAACATGTTCCAACAAGGAACAGCATCTCCATGTTCCAACAAGGAACAAACTTCAATCTTCACCTGCAACTAACAACGCTATAAGAGGGGCTGAGCAAAGCGGTAACATAGCCAAACAACGGTTTGCTAGGACAAGGTGGGTTAGAGGCTTGGTTCAACAATATGGGAGGCATGATAAGCAAGTGGTAGGTATCGCATCATAGGCATAGCAAAAGAGCGAGCAACTAGCAAGCAAAGATAGAAGTGATTTCGAGCGTATGGTCATCTTGCCTGAAATCCCGAAAGGAAGAAGAACGAGTCCATGAAGATGACAAACGGACGTAGATGAACGGGTCCTCACAAACGCGACGTTATCGGAACCAACCCGAAGAAGTAACACCGGAAAAGAAGCATACAACATAGTAAACAATCATCACAAAAGCATGGCACGATGCGCAAATAAGTATGATGGATGTCCGGTTTAAATAGGCATGGCAATATGCAACAAACAATTCTACAAATTAAGTGGAGCTCAATATGCAACGAGTTGCATATTGACGAAACACCTCATCAATTATTTAGTTCTCTCTCATTTAGGTACTCAACAATATTTAATGTTGTTAAGCATGTCAAGAGATGATACATAACAAAACTACACCATCTAAACAATTTAAATGGGGCCGGGTATAACAAATAACGAATCCGGTAAATCCCCATATGCATTAGTAATATATTGCAACAACAATTTAAACATTTTAACTATAGTTGTCATGATGTGGATGACATGAACAAGTTTATGCAATTTTTATTAAAAGTTGACAAGAGCATTATGAAGCATTTTGTCATCATGACGGAAACGAAAAGGGGTGCCACGACAATGATAACGGTAACGGTGCCACGGCAATGTTCCGGTTCCGGTAACTCGATTGAGATACTGATACAAAGGAGAAGTATGCGGATGCGTGCAAAAGATGGTGGGGCACTCCCGGATACCGGGTGTCCCACGAGACGACGGTAACAAGGCAAAAAGAGGGGCAACGTGCATCGACAATTCGGACACGGTTAGAACATGAGCATCTCATACAACTTGCATTCATTCTCGGAAGGTCGTCTCGGCAGTTATACCTTTCGGAGCGTGCATTATTGGGATGGATCAAGTTTGAAGCGAAGAAGGGGAAGTAGATGTTCTCGGGACCTTGGTAGTGGAAGTAGTCGTTCTCTCATGCTCTAGGGTAGACGGTAGAGGTTCTCGCGATCTCGGCGACGGTAGTGGTACATGTTCGTTCTTCGGTCATAGGTACTTGACGTTTTGCTACCCGGGTCTTCGGCGACGGTCGTTGTTCTATGCATCGGGCATCACGGTACTAGCCGAGGTACTTGCCGTTCTGAGCGGTTCCAAAGACGGCGGTAGATGAACATGACACGTCGTTGTGGTACTTGTTGGTCTCGGTCGAGGCGGCAAAATGTAGTCGTACTTGAGGTGGCCTTGACGATCCCAAAAACGTTCCTGCTCGAGAAGGCCTCTGTCTTGGTCTTCACCGGCGTGGTACTTGGCGAAAAGGATCTCCGAAGGCGGCCTTGCATCCCTGGATTCGGTGACCTTGGCAACGACAAAAAAAAGGCAGCCGGGCAGCGAACGGAAGGCGAAGCACGGGCAGGAGGTGATGCGGTTCGTCCTCCTCGTCCTAGACATGTCGAGGAAGGGGAGGTCTTGGCGCTGGGCGCGGGCACACACACTTCCAGCGGGCATGCTGGAGGCAGGAGGCGAGGCAAGGTGTCGGAGCAAGGGAAGCAGCAGCAGGAGTAGAGGCGGAGGCAAGCTCGCCGTCAACAGAGCAGCAGCGACCCGAGGTCAACCGCAGGAGGTGGAGGAGGAGCTGAGGACGGGGAGGCCGGCGTGGTCGCGTGCACAGGGCGGCGAGATATCAGAGAGCGGACGGCGGAGGCAGGAGAGCTGCCCGTTCTCTCCCTCTGTCTGAAGGTGTGGTGCAGGAGGAGGACGAATGGAGAAGAGATCGGTAGGAGAGGGGGGTTGCGGCGCTGAGGGGAAAAGGTGGAGGGAGGTCGGCTCGCTAGGGTTACAGGCAGGCGCGACCAGGCCTTGGGCCACTAGAGGCTGAGCCTGGGAGGTCCAAGAGGCCGGACTGGCTGGCCGGCCCGGAGGAGAGGGCGACGGCTAGGCTGAGGCCCTGCACACACACACACACTCTCTCTCCCCTAGACTAAACACTCTGTTTATTTAAATAAACAGTTCAATAAAAGAAAAAGGCCAGGGGGGCTAGAAGAGGAGTTTTTCAGATATAAAAATATCCTCAATCTTCTGGAACTAAACTCTATTTGATAAAATTGCCTTGGACATTTTTAGAGGTAGAAAAATAAAACAAGTTTAAATATGATTCAAACTTGAGCCATTTTTGAACCTAACAAAAACAACTCCAAAAGATCTGAAATCTGATAGAGAGGTTGAAGGCATGGTCGAGAAATTATAGGAAAATTATGAACATTAATAGAGAAGGGGAAAGTGGCCCTTGCAAAAGAAAGGATCGAGAAGGAAAGGAGAAGGAGATGATGCATGTGACAGAGGCATGTGATTATTTGCAAGTGTGTTATGGGTGATTCCAAATTATTGGAATATAATTTATATCGCTCCCTAAAATATTGGGAGAATATGTTTTAAAGAGTAATCACCATAGTGAATATCCCTCGATTTAAATGGACCAAAGATCCATGTAATTTATTTAGTTGAGTTAAGAAAAGAAATGACACGATACAATGCACATGATGCAAAGATGAATGCAATGAACCAAACAAAACACACAACGAAACCCGAAAACCCTGGAAGGCATCTGAAGCTCCGGTCTTGGGGCGTCACAAAAGCGCATGAAGAACCTCCATGCTAATAGGCTTTAGAAGTCACTTGATTTTGAATCACTTGACACATGCGAACCATACCTCATTGGCAAGATGACTAAAACCCCATTCTTTGGAACAATGGAATGGGCAAGTGACTTGTTGGAAATCATACATGCTGATGTGTGCGGTCCGATGAGTATTGACGCGTGCGGTGGATATCATTATTTTCTTACGTTCACCAATGAATTTGGTAGATATGGGTATATTTACTTAATGAAGCATAAGTCTGAAACATTTGAAAAGTTCAAGCAATTTCAGAGTGAAGTTCAGAATCATCGTAACAAGAAGATCAAGTTCCTACGATCTGATCAAGGGGAGAGTATCTGAGTTATGAGTTTGGCAATCACTTAAGACAAGGTGGAATAGTTTCACAGTTGACGCGACCTGGAACACCATAGCGTAATGGTGTGTCCGAACATCGTAATCGCACCCTATTGGATATGGTGCGATCTATGATGTCTCTTACCGATCTACCACTATCATTTTGGGGTTATGCATTAGAGACAATTACATTCACTTCAAATAGGGCACCATCTAAGTCCGTGGAGGCGACACCGTATGAGCTATGGTTTGGCACGAAACCTAAGTTGTTGTTTCTTAAGGTTTGGGGCTACGATTCTTATGTCGATAGACTTCAGCCAGAAAAGCTCAAACCCAAAGCAGAAAATTGTGTCTTCATAGAATACCCAAACAAGACGATTGGGTATACCTTCTATCTCAGATCTGAGGGCAAACTGTTTGTCGCTAAGAACATGTCTGAGGGAGTCCTGGATTAGGGGGTGTCCGGATAGCCGGACTATACCTTCGGTCGGACTCCTGGACTATGAAGATACAAGATTGAAGACTTCGTCCCGTGTCCAGAAGGGACTTTCCTTGGCGTGGAAGGCAAGCTTGGCGATACAGATATGTAGATCTCCTCCTACCATTGTAACTGACTCTGTGTAACCCTAGCCCTCTCCGGTGTCTATATAAACCGGGGGGTTTTAGTCCGTAGGACGAACAACAATCATACCATAGGCTAGCTTCTAGGGTTTAGCCTCCTTGATCTTGTGGTAGATCTACTCTTGTACTACCCATATCATCAATATTAATCAAGCAGGAGTAGGGTTTTACCTCCATCGAGAGGGCCCGAACCTGGGTAAAAACATCGTGTCCCTTGTCTCCTGTTACCATCCGCCTAGACGCACAGTTCGGGACCCCCTACCCGAGAGCCGCCAGTTTTGACACCGACATTGGTGCTTTCATTGAGAGTTCCTCTGTATCGTCACTTTTAGGCCCGATGGCTCCTCCGATCATCAACGACGATGCGATCCTGGGTGAGACTTTTCTCCCCGGACAGATCTTCGTATTTGGCAGCTTTGCACTGCGGGCCAATTCGCTTGGCCATCTGGAGCAGATCGAAAGCTACGCCCCTAGCCATCAGGTCAGATTTGGAAGTTTGAGCTACACGGTCGACCTCCGCGGAGACTTGATCTTCGACGGATTCGAGCCGTAGCCGAGCGTGTCGTACTGTCACGATGGGCATGATCTAGCTCTGCCGCCGAACAGTGCCCTGGAGGCCGCACCAGCATCAGCTCCGACCCTTAATTCGGAGCCAACTGCGCCAATCGAGGATGGGTGGTTGGACACCGCCTCGGGGGCTGCAATCTCTACGGCGATCAAGCCGAACACCAGCCCTATTCTCTGCGAAGCCTGTGACTCCAAGGAGTCGGACTCCTCTCTAGACTCTGAGCCCTCCGCGCCCTTACTGATTGAACCCGATTGGGCGTTGATCATGGAGTTCACCACCGCGGACATCTTTCAGCACTCGCCCTTCGGTGATATTCTGAATTCACTAAAGTCTCTCTCTTTATCAGGAGAGCCCTGGCCGGACTATGGTCAGCAAGGTTGGGATGCGGATGATGAAGAAATTCAAAGCCCACCCACCACCCACTTCGTAGCCACTGTCGATGATTTAACCGACATGCTCGACTTCGACTCCAAAGACATCGACAGTATGGACGCCGATGAAGGAGACGATCAAGAACCAGCGCCTATAAGGCACTGGAAAGCCACCTCGTCGTATGATATATACATGGTGGACACCCCAAAAGAAGGCAATGGCGATGGAACAGCGGAGGATGACCCCTCCAAGAAGCAGCCTAAGCGCCGGCGTCAGCAGCGCCGCTCTAAATCCCGCCAAAGCAAACACGGTGATTCCGGCACGGGAGATAATAACACCCCAGACAGTGCCGAAGACAACCACCTCCAGCAAGATTCAGCACAGGAGGATGGAGAAGCCAGCCCTCATGAGAGAGCGACAGACAGAGAGGTCGATAATTATATGCCTCCCTCCGAAGACGAGGCAAGCCTCGACGACGACGAATTTGTCGTGCCGGAGGATCCCGTCGAACAAGAGCGTTTCAAACGCAGGCTTATGGCCATGGCGAGCAGCCTCGAGAAAAAACAGCAACAACTTAGAGCTGATCAAGATTTGCTAGCCGACAGATGGACTGAAGTCCTTGCGGCCGAAGAGTATGAACTCGAATGCCCCTCCAAGATCTACCCAAAGCGCAGGTTGCTACCCCGATTAGAGGAGGAAGCACCTAAACCTACATCACCAACGCATGATGTGGCTGACCGGCCACCCCGTGGCCGCGACAGAGAGGCCTCTCGGCCCTCTACTCAAGCCGCACCCCGGCGCCGCTTAAAAAAATACCAAGGAACGGGAAAACGTGCCAGACCTGTGCCATATATTGGAAGACAAGGCAAGTCAAACAAGATCGATCTACGGATCGCGTGGGCGCCCCACGGCACGAGACGGTACTCGTCACGCCGGATACAGTAAATCCGGCCGGGCCGAACACAGTAGACAAAGCTCGTTTGAGCTGCGTCATGATATAGCCCAATACAGAGGCGCCGCACACCCACTATGCTTCACAGATGAAGTAATGGATCATCAAATCCCCGAGGGTTTCAAACCAGTGAACATCGAATCATACGATGGCACACCAGATCCTGCGGTATGGATCGAGGACTATCTCCTTCATATCCACATGGCCCGCGGTGATGACCTACACGCCATCAAATACCTCCCACTCAAGCTTAAAGGACCAGCTCGGCATTGGCTTAACAGCTTGCCAGCAGAATCAATTGGTTGTTGGGAGGACCTGCAAGCCGCATTCCTCGACAATTTCCAGGGCACTTATGTGTGACCACCAGACGCCGATGACCTAAGCCACATAATTCAGCAGCCAGAGGAATCGGCCAGACAATTCTGGACACGGTTCCTAACCAAGAAAAATCAAATCGTCGACTGTCCGGACGCAGAGGCCCTAGCAGCCTTCAAGCATAACATCCGCGACGAGTGGCTTGCACGGCACCTAGGACAGGAAAAGCCGAAATCTATGGCAGCCCTCACGACACTTATGACCCTCTTTTGCGTGGGAGAAGACAGCTGGCTAGCTTGCAGCAATAACATGACCAAGAGCCCTGGTAATTCGGATACCAAGGACAGCAGTGGCAGGTCGCATCGCAACAAGCAAAAGCGCCGCATTAACGGCGACAATGCTGAGGATACGGCAGTTAATGCCGGATTCAGAGGCTCTAAACCCGGTCAGCGAAAAAAGCCATTCAAAAGAAATACTCCGGGCCCGTCCAGTTTGGACCGAATACTCGACCGCTCATGCCAGATACATGGCACCCCCGAAAAACCAGCCAATCACACCAACAGGGATTGTTGGGTGTTCAAGCAGGCAGGCAAGTTAAATGCTGAAAGCAGAGACAAGGGGCTGCATAGCGATGATGAGGAGGAGCCCCGGCCGCCGAACAACAGTGGACAGAAAGGTTTTCCCCCACAAGTGCGGACGGTGAACATGATATACGCAACCCACGTCCCCAAGAGGGAGCGGAAGCGTGCGCTAAGGGACGTATACGCGATGGAGCCAGTCGCCCCAAAGTTCAACCCATGGTCTTCCTGCCCGATCACTTTTGATCGAAGGGACCACCCCACTAGCATCCGTCATGGCGGATTCGCCGCATTGGTTCTAGACCCAATTATTGACGGATTTCACCTCACTAGAGTCCTTATGGACGGCGGCAGCAGCCTGAACCTGCTTTACCAGGATACAGTGCGGAAAATGGGCATCGATCCCTCGAGGATTAAACCCACTAAAACGACCTTTAAAGGCATCATACCAGGTGTAGAGGCCAACTGTACAGGCTCAGTTACACTTGAAGTGGTCTTCGGATCTCCGGATAATTTCCGAAGCAAGGAGTTAATCTTCGACATAGTCCCATTCCGCAGTGGCTATCACGCACTACTCGGGCGAACCGCATTTGCCAAGTTCAATGCGGTGCCGCACTATGCATACCTCACGCTCAAGATGCCAGGCCCTCGAGGAGTCATCACAGTCAACGGAAACACCAAACGCTCTCTCCGAACGGAGGAGCATACGGTGGCTATCGCAGCGGAAGTACAAAGCAGCGTCTCAAGGCAACTCTCCAGTCCGGCCATTAAACGTCTGGACACCGTCAAGCGCGCCCGGAGTAACCTACAACAAGACCGCCTGGCACGTTTCGAGCAAGCGTAGCAATGCGGCCCCAACACCAGCCCTCGTGAACTTGCGAAACCAGTGTTGCGCGTACATAACTACGCTCTGGAAATACCATGGGCAAAGGGGGAGGGGCACCATCACGGCACGCCCAAAACACGGCTTAAACCACACTAGGGGCTACCGGCTTCTTCATTTTCTCTTACTTTTAGGACTCCACTCTTCGGAAGGCCTGTCCGGCAGAACAATTGCCGCACAAACGATACAACAACCAGGGGAGCAGAAAGCTACGCCGCACTACGGAACTCTAAGGTGGTCTCTAACAAGCAGTATACCTGTTTCACATACCATTCCGCAGCTCGCCCCTGGAAAGGACATGTTAAATAGTCCCATCTTTTGCTTATCGCACCATTTGTATCGTTCTGCTTTGATCACAGCCTTTTTAAATAAACAATGCATAGCTTCCGTCTATTATTGCATTACTCTTTTTTATGAATATATGTTCATTAATGACATGTTGCACCCGTACACTTTGGTACGGCCAATACGCCAGGGGCTTAAGTACCCCACAATACGGTGTGAGAAGTCTGAACACTTTCACAAGTGCGGCACCCTGAACTTATAGCATTATATGCATCGGCTCCGAATCATGTCTTGGGTCAATAGTTGGGTTTGCCCGGCTCCTATGTTTTGGTACCTTACGTTCCGTTATATCGGCTAAGGTAGCACTAGGAGAACTACTGCGATTGTGCCCCAGTTGAGCTGGGCTAAGCACCTCAGTAGAGAAAGCTAAAACTGACCGTCATGATGAGGCGAGAGCTGGTCGCTGTTCGAGAGGTTTTCGAGTCCCTAAAGACTTATGCCGCTTAGAGCGAGGAGTCGGCTTTGTCCGGCCTAGGCGTGGATAGCGCCCCGAACTCGGTCTTCCGAACACTAGGGGCTTCGCCGAAATTTAAAATTATAGAATTCTATGGCTAAGTGAGAGTGTTCAAGCATTATAGTCCGATTGCCTTGTTCGTTGTGTTGAGCGCCTCCCTCGAAGGACCCAAGAATGGGAAAAAGAGCGCTCATGTTTATCCCGAACACCCCAGCACTCGTGGCATGGGGGCAGAAGCCGACGACTCGCCATCTCTCAAATTTGATAAACGGCCGCACAGAAGGTAATATTTTAAATTCAAAAGCGTTGCTTAGCGCATATGAACAAGTTTTCAGCGTACAGGATCACAAATGCGAGTTTACTCAAAAATTACATCTTTGGAGCATTCATCCGCTATAAGGCGGGCACCCTTCAGGACGCCCTCATAATACGCTTCCGGGACGCGATGCTCCTTGCCCGGCGGCGGCCCGTCCTTCACCAGCTTCTCCGCATCCATCTTGCCCCAGTGCACTTTAGCACGGGCAAGCGCCCTACGGGCACCTTCGATGCAGACGGAGCGCTTGATTACTTCAAGCCGTGGACAGGCATCCACCAGCCGCCTCACTAGCCCGAAGTAGCTACCGGGCAGAGCCTCTCCAGGCCAAAGCCGAACTATGAGGCCCTTTATGGCCTGTTCGGCCACCTTGTGGAGCTCGACCATTTGCTTCAGCTGGTCGCTCAAAGGCACCAGGTGTCTGGCCTCAGCATACTGAGACCAGAACACCTTCTCCGTCGAGCTCCCCTCCTCGGCTCGGTAGTAGGCGGCGGCATCAGACGCACTGCGGGCTAAATCTGTGAATGCTCCTGGAGAGCTCCGGACTCGGGTAAGTAACAAGTAATTCACTTTCACGTGCTTGCTTTGCATAATGAATGCCTTACCCGCCGCTATCTTCTTCATCGCTTCAATTTCTTGGAGGGCTTTCTGGGCTTCGCCTTGGCAGACTTCGCACTTTCGAGGGCTACCGCAAGCTCGGACGCTTGCGTCTTTGAGTCAAGCTCCAAACTCTCGTGTTTTTTCACGAGAGCCTGGAGCTCTTTCTGCACCTCCTCCACCCGTGCCTCCTGCTTCCTCCCCTCTCTGCGCTCCGCGGCCGCTCTATTTTTGGCCTCGGACAGCGCTTTCTTAAGGGTTGCCACCTCAGTCGTGGCCCCTATAATAGCATGTTGATCCTGTCTTTTTTGCAACCACATCTTCTCTATATACTTGCGCAAGGTATTACTTACCTTCCTTCTCCTCGAGTTGCCTCTTGGCATGGCCGAGCTCGTTCTCGGACCGCGCGAGGTTTTGCTTCAGCGTATCCACCTCCACAGTCAGTGCGGCGGAGGCCAGCAGCGAAGCCTGCATACGCATATTGACTTGATTATGTTAGACTCCTGCGAATGTTATTAGATCCTCTATTCGGCTTTTCTTTCCGAACGCCGAACAGAGCATCAGGGGCTACTGTCTATGCGGTAATATTTTTACATATTCTTTACTTACCTCAAAGCCTGTTAGAAGGCTGGCACAGGCTTCAGTCAGTCCGCTCTTGGCGGACTGAACCTTCTGGATCACCGCACTCATAATAGTGCGGTGCTCCTCGTCGATGGAGGCGCCGTTAAGCACCTCCAGCAAATTGTCCGGTGCCTCCGGTTGGACGGAGGTCACCGGCTCGGTAGGCTTGCTCCTCTTGGAAGGAGGCTGCCTACCGGAGTCCGGAACCGTTGAAGGTTCCGGCGCGGTGTCCGGCTCAAGGCCGGACTTGGAGCCCTTGGGGGTTCCATCCCCTTTGCGCCTGGAGTCCGGGAGGTCGCCTTGCGGCGCCTCCAGGACCACCTCCTTCTGGCTTGGAACCTGTTGGGACAGCACCTCGGCGTCGTCCGTAGGGTGGGGGGAGGTAGCGGGCGGAAGTGAATTCACGTCCGACGAATCCAGGGAGCCGCTCGACGACTCGTCGAGCCCGGCCTTGGGCGGACTGCATAGTCATATTCGGCGTAAGGAGGAGCTGTGCAAGAAAGGAACACTATGAATTGCTCTGTTGTCCGAATACTTACTATCTCGCCAGGGGCTTGGCCCTGTGCGGCCACTCCTCTTCGCCGTCGTCAGTGTTGGTGGAGTAGTCCGGAGGAGGGGTCTTCCCCTTCTTGGACCCTTCGGCCTCCCCAGTTGGGGCGGCCTTCCTTTTCTTCCCTCCCCCCGCTGGAGGGGGAGAGGTCTCTTCTTCCTCCTCCTCGTCTTCACGGGAGGAGTGCGTCTTGGAGTCGTCGGATGATGAATCCGACACCTCCAGGCATCGGGCACTCTTTCGAGTCCCCGTGGCCTTCTTCTTGGCCTTCTTCTCCGGCACCACATAGGGTGCCAGAACTAGCAGCTTCGCCAAGCGAGCGTCCGCTGGGCCTTCGGGCAAAGGGGTCGGACAGTTGATCTGTCCGGATGTCTCCTGCCAGTCCTGTCAAAGGTAAGGGAGCTTAGATCCCGCATGGAGTCAAACTATGAAAAAACTAATACCCTATAAAAGGTAAAGACAGCTTACCGCACTAGCGTGACGCTGCATGCTGAATCCACGATCCTCGATAGTGGATGCGGGGGTCTCGGCGCCCTTGAAAAGCACCTTCCAGGCGTCTTCGTACGTCGTGTCTAAGAGCCTGCTCAGAGTTCGGTGGTGCGCCTGGTCGAACTCCCATAGGTTGAAAGCCCGTTGTTGACACGGGAGGATCCGGTGGATGAGCATAACCTGGACTATGTTGACAAGTTTGAGCTTCTTGTCCACCAGGGTTTGGATGCATGTTTGGAGTCCGGTCAGCTCTCCTTTTTTACTCCATGACAGGCTCGTCTCTTTCCAGGAGGTGAGCCGCGTAGGGGGTCCAGATCGGAACTCGGGGGCTGCGACCCATTCAGGGTCACGCGGCTCGGTGATGCAAAACCACCCCGATTGCCACCCCTTTAGGGTCTCCACGAAGGAGCCCTCGAGCCATAGGACGTTGGGCATCTTGCCCACCATGGCGCCTCCGCATTCCGCCTGGTTGCCGCGCACCACCTTTGGCTTGACATTGAAAGTCTTGAGCCATAGGCCGAAATGGGGACGGATGCAGAGGAAAGCCTCGCAAACGATGACAAATGCCGAGATGTTGAGGACAAAGTTCAGGGCCAGATCGTGGAAATCCAGGCCATAGTAGAACATGAGCCCCCGGACAAATGGGTGGAGAGGGAAGCCCAGTCCGCAGAGGAAATGGGGGAGGAACACCACCCTCTCATGGGGCCTAGGGGTGGGGATGAGCTGCCCCTCTTCGGGAAGCCGGTGCGCAATGTCGTTAGACAAGTATCCGGCCTTCCTCAGTTTTTTGATGTGTCCCTCCGTGACGGAGGAGACCATCCACTTGCCTCCCGCTCCGGACATGGCTGGAGAAGGTTGAGGTGGGGTGTGCGGACTTGGGCGCTGGAGCTCGAGTGCGCGGAAATGGATAGGCAAAGGAGGAAGAAGGCGTGGATGAAAAGGTGGATCCTTATCCCCTTATATGGGCGGACGCGACTATGCGTCCCCACCAGCCTGGTAAAACTCGCTTATCTCCCAAGCGCCGTAATCAATGGCGCGGTTGGGTTACCCACGCCCGTATTGATGAGAATCCCGGAATAAGGGGACACGATCTCTGCTTTGACAAGACGTGCCAAGGAAACCGCCTCGCTAAACGCGCTGAGGTGGGATAGTAAAACGATTCGAATAAAGACTTGGCCGTGGTGTGATGTCACGCTACGGAATACGTCAGCAGATTAGATTTGTGTAAATATTATTCTCTCTATGGCAATATGTGGAAACTTATTTTGCAGAGCCGGACACTACCTTTGTGTTCAAAATCTTCTATGAAGTACTTGGAGGAGGAACCCGCCTTGCAATGCCGAAGACAATCTGCGCGTCGGACTCGTCGTCATTGAAGCCTGGTTCAGGGGCTACTGAGGGAGTCCTGGATTAGGGGGTGTCCGGATAGCCGGACTATACCTTCGGCCGGACTCCTGGACTATGAAGATACAAGATTGAAGACTTCGTCCCGTGTCCGGAAGGGACTTTCCTTGGCGTGGAAGGCAAGCTTGGCGATACGGATATGTAGATCTCCTACCATTGTAACCGACTCTGTGTAACCCTAGCCCTCTCCGGTGTCTATATAAACCGGAGGGTTTTAGTCCGTAGGACGAACAACAATCATACCATAGGCTAGCTTCTAGGGTTTAGCCTCCTTGATCTCGTGGTAGATCTACTCTTGTACTACCCATATCATCAATATTAATCAAGCAGGAGTAGGGTTTTACCTCCATCGAGAGGGCCCGAACCTGGGTAAAAACATCGTGTCCCTTGTCTCCTGTTACCATCCGCCTAGACGCACAGTTCAGGACCCCCTACTCGAGATCCACCGGTTTTGACACCGACAATGTCCTTTTTCGAGAAAGAGTTTCTCTTGAAAGATTTGAGTACGACGAAGATAGAACTTGATGAGGTTGTTGAACCTTCACTTCAACCAGAGAATAGCGCATCACAGAAAGATTTTTCTGTGGCACCTACTAAGGGAATCCTGGATTAGGGGGTCCTCGGACAGCCGGACTATATACTTTGGCCGGACTGTTGGACTATGAAGATACAAGAGTGAAGACTTCGTCACATGTCCGAGTGGGACTCTCCTTTGTGTGGAAGGCAAGCTTGGCGATTCGGATATGTAGAACTCCTTCTCTGTAACCGACTCTGTGTAACCCTAGCCCCCTCTGGTGTCTATATAAACCGGAGGGTTTAGTCCGTAGGACGAGAACAATCATAATCATACGCTAGCTTCTAGGGTTTAGCCTCTAAGATCTCGTGGTAGATCAACTCTTGTAATACTCATTTCATCAAGATCAATCGAGCAGGAAGTAGGGTATTACCTCCATCGAGAGGGCCCGAACCTGGGTAAACATTGTGTTCCCCGCCTCTTGTTACCATCAACCTTAGATGCATAGTTTGGGACCCCCTACCCGAGATCCGCCGGTTTTGACACCGACATAGGTGCTTTCATTGAGAGTTCCACTGTGCCGTCACGATAAAGGCTTGATGGCTCCTTCGATCATCGGTAACGATGCGATCCAGGGTGAGGTTTTTCTCCCAGGATAGATCTTCGTATTCGGTGGCTTCATACCGCGGGCCAAATCGCTTGGCCATCTAGAGCAGATCGATAGCCACGCCCCTGGCCATCAGGTCAGATTTGGAAGCTTGAACTACACTGCCGATATCCGCGGAGACTTGATCTTCGACGGATTCGAGCTCATGTCAGGCGCGCCGCACAGTCACGACGAGCATGACTTAGCTGTGCCATCGGACGGTGTTCGGGAGATCGCACCTGCGGTTACTCCGGCCCTCAAACCGGAGCACATCGTGCCATCCGATGACGGGTGGATGGACCCCGCCACAGAGGCCGCACACTCAGCAGCGATAGAGTCAAATACTGACTTCACCTCCTATGAGACCTGTGTTACTGGACCCTTGGATCCCCGGCCACAGGCTCCGAACCGCCTGCGTCCGTGCCTACCCAATCTGATTGGCACCGACCATGGAGTTTACCTCTACGGATATTTTTTAGCACTCACCCTTGGGCGATGTGCTAGATTCATTGAGGTCTCTCTCCTTGTCAGGAGACCCTCGGCCAAACTATGTCTGGCTCGAGTGGGAAGCGGACGACGAAGGAATTCGTTCCCCACCCACCACCCACTTAATAGCCATTGTCGACGACTTAACCGACATGCTTGATTTCGACTCCGAAGACATCGACAGTATGGACGACGATGCAGGAGAGGAACAGGAACCACCGCCCACAGGGCGCTGGACAGCCACTTCATCACACGATATATACATGGCGGATACACGCGAAGAAAACAATGACGAGGAACGGAAGGATGCAGCAAAGGACAGTCCCCTCGAGAAGCAACCAAAGCAATGACGTAGGCGCCGCTCCAAATCCCGCCTCCGCAAAAACAACGATAACAGCGCAAGAAAGAATAATACCCCGGTCGACTCCAAAGGAAACGACGACCATATGGACCCAATGATGGAGCAAGATGAGCCAGCGGACGGCGAACATAGTACGGAGCCGTTGTCCGATCACGGCGACGCCGAGGGTAAAGCTCATCAACCTGTCTCCGGAGAGGAGAACAATCCGGACGACGATGCACACATCATCCCGAAAAGGCACTTGGAACAAGAGAACCTCCATAGAGGGCTTATTGCCACCGCGAGGAGCCTGAAGAAGCAGAAGCAAAGGCTTAAGGCCGCGCAGAATACGCTCAACAGCAGATGGAATAAAGTGCTTGACACTGAAGAAAAGTACGGCGGCAGTCGCCACACAAAGAGCTATACAAAGTGCAAGCTGCTGCTTGAATTCGACGACGAGGCTTTAGAGCCCATTCAGCCAAAGAATAAAACAGCCAACCAGCCGGATCGACCACCCCGTGGCCGCGATAGGGTGGCTAACGACGTCGCACACAAGTTAGCGTACGATTTACGCGAAGACCTGCACAAAAAACCAGTATGGCCTGGTCCATCTATAGATCCAGGAAGTGTGCTCCGACACAGAATCATGGCCGCCCAAATGACTATACTGACTGAATAATAGCTCCGTATCAAAACCAAATGCTACAACCGTCCGAAGAATGCCATGACACATCCAAATACAGGGGTGCCACGCACCCCCTATGCTTCACCGATGAGGTGCTGGATCATGAATTTCCAAAGGGATTCAAACCCGTGAACATAGAGGCATACGACGGAACGACATACCCTGGGGTCTGGATTGAGGATTTTAGCCTTCACATCCACATGGCTCGCGGAGATGATCTCCACGCCATCAAATACCTGCCCCTCAAGTTGAAAGGACTAGCTTAGCACTGGCTGAAAAGCCTCCCCGAAAACTCAATTGGAAGATGGGAAGAGCTTGAGGATGCTTTTAGGGCCAATTTTCAAGGGACCTATGTCCGACCTCCGGATGCAGACGATTTAAGTCATATAATTCAACAGCCTGGAGAGTCAGTCCGAAAGCTTTGGAACAGATTTCTCACGAAGAAGAATCAAATCGTTGACTGCCCAAATGTCGAAGCCTTAGTGGCTTTCAAGCACAATGTCTGGGACGAATGGCTCGCCAGACACCTTGGCCAGGAAAAACTGAGGACAATGACAACCCTAACAAGCCTTATGACCCGCTTTTGCGCGGGCGAAGACAGTTGGCTGGCCCGTAGCGGCACCAGCAACCTAGGCACATCCAAAGTCAGGGATGGCAACGGGAAACCGCGACGCAATAAAAGAAAGCATCGAAACAACAAAGACAGCCCAGACAACATGGTGGTAAACGCTGGATTCAGGGGCTCTTGACCTGATCAACGGAAAAAGCCATTTAAAGGCAGCAGAGATGGACCGTCCAGCCTAAACAAGATTCTAGACGGATTATGTCAGATTCATGGCACCTCCGACAAACCTGCAAATCACACCAACAGACAATGTTGGGTCTTCAAACAGGCCGGCAAGCTAAACGCCGAACACAAGGGGAGGGAGACACCAAGCAAAGACGAGGATGAGCCTCGCCAGCCGAACACTGGGGGATAGAAAAAATTCACTAGAAGTCAAAATAGTGAACATGATTTACGCAACTCACATACCGAAGAGGAGGCGCCAGCGTGCACCCCGAGACGTATACACCGTGGAGGCCGTCACCCCCAAGTTCAACCCTCGGTCGGCCTGCCCGATCACTTTTGATCGCAGGGATCACCCGACTAGTATCCGGCATGGAGGATTGGCTGCCTTGGTGCTAGACCCAATAATTGACGGATACCATCTCACCCGAGTCCTTATGGATGGCAGCAGTAGTCTTAATCTGATATATCAGGACACCGTCCGCAAAATGGGGATAGACCCGACAAGAATCAGCCAAAGCAATACTACCTTTAAAGGAGTAATACCAGGCTTGGAGGCTCGCTGCACGGGCTCTCTAGTACTAGAGGTTGTATTCGGTTCTCCCGACAACTTCCGAAGCGAAGAATTAACCTTCGACATCGCTCAATTCCGAAGTGGCCATCACACACTACTCAGAAGAACGGCCTTCGCTCGTTTTAATGCAGTACCGCATTACGCTTATCTTAAGCTTAAGATGCCCGGTCCACGTGGCATCATCATAGTTAGCGGAAACACAGAGCGTTCCTCGCGTACGGAGGAATACGTGGCGGCTCTAGCAGCCAATCACTGCACGACCCCTCCAACTAGAAGAAATGATCGGTCGTCAAGACCGTGGACACGGTTAGACGAGTCCGGCACACCACTAGCTGTAACAGCTCAGACAAACCTGAGATTGGGTCGATGGATATACCCCCATAGGCGGTGCTAGGGGCTTACCACATGTAAAATGGTCTACAGTTCGTCTTGACCCTATTTAGATTGCATTTTAATGGTTCATTAAGAATAACCAATTTTTCGCACGAAGACATTCACCTGCGTTTTTATCTTTTACAGATGATCATCGTACTACACCCTTCCAGGATATGGCACAATGGAGACACAGGCGCATACGTGCAACAGGGCCCCGCTCAAAGGCATCTTTTTAGATTAAGACCCTATGTAAACCTTTTTTACTGTCTCTTGTTGCTTCACTCCCTCCGGATACTCAACACAACCGAAAGGGATGCTGGCGTTATTTGGCATTTCGTCACGTCAGACTAATGCAAGTACCTGGAAAATTAGGGCTCATTATCAAGGGTGTTACTTAGCCCAGTATATGTTGTAAAGTCTGAATACCTTAGGGAGTGTTCGACGTCGTGAGTTTGGCCTTATATGCATCAGCTCTGAATCATGTCTTTGGTCAATAGTTGGGTTTGCCCGGCTCCCGTGTTTTGTTACCTTACATTCCGCTCTATCGACTAAGGTGACACCGGGAGAACTACTGCGATTGTGCCCCGGTTCATCCGGATGAGCACCTCAGTAGAGAAAGCCGTAAACTAACTGTCATGATAAAGCGCGAGACTGGTCAACCACTCGATGACTCAGCAGAATCTTCGCGATTCCTCCGCATTAACGAAGGACCGGTTTCCCAGTCATGTATGTACGCGCACCGTATTCGAGTGCGGAAGTACCAGGGGCTATATAGTAGCCCCACCGTCAAACTCCTATGGCTAGGTGAAAGTGTTAAAGCTATATAGTCTGATTGCCTTGTTCGCCGCACTATCACCTCCTTAATGGACCAAGACGTTGGGTCAAGTGTGAATACGCGCTTTTCCGAACACCCCCGCATTATCTATGTGGGGGCTGAAGCCAACGACTGCAAACTTTCAGGTTATATACATACATAAACGGCCACACAGGAGGCATCATAATACTTTCAGGCAAAAGTATAAACACAGCCTATATAATCCAAATAGCATTGTTTTTACAATTGGGATACATGTCACTCGAACATGATACTCTTCGAGCACTGAGCCTCTATTAAACGAGCGCCTTCTAGGACTTCTCCAAAATAATGCTCAGCCGAGACCTGGCCTACGACCAGATCCCGGGTTGCAATAGCAGTGGCCTCCATTTCTACCCAGTATGTCTTAACACGGGCAAGAGCCATCCGTGCACCCTCTATGCATGCCGCCCTCTTTACATCGTCGATATGCGGCACAACACCAAGGAATCATTGCACTAAACCAAAATAACTATTCGGCCTTGGTCCCTTCGGCCAAAGATGATCCACGACAGACCTCATGGCAAGTCTGGACAACCTATGGAGCTCGGGCCACTCGGCCATTTGTTCATTTAACAGCAGTGGACGCGTTGGAGTACTGAACTGCGACCAGAACAATCTTTCCACTTCATGATCTTTCTGATCTTTGAAAAACGCAGTCGCATCAGCATCACTCATTGCCAAGTCCAAGTACGCGTCTACAACACTCCATAATTGATCCAAAGGGGCATACTTCGGATCTCCGAACTTCGTCCGCAACAAAAAGGGCTTCCCAGCAGTGATATCTCCGGCTTGACGGAGCTCCTCCTTCGCCCTCTGATTCTAGAGCGGGTTTCCTTGGCTGCTTCCACGGCTTTCTTCAGGTCAGCCGCTTTCGCTTGGCTTTCCTTTTCAACAAGCCCATATCGGCCGGCGGAATCTTTCAGCTCAACAGCCATCTTGGCTATTTTATCTTCGCTCTGGCGATGAGCAACCTGTTTGGCTCTTAAGTCTTCGGCCGCCTTTAGGGCGGCCACATCACTTCTCATGGCTTGTTCCTTGGCTCGGGAAAGTTCCGCCCGAAGGGTCTCCACGGCGGCAGCTCCATCTGCAGTCACAACATATTATAGATACTAGCATCATGCTCCTCTTAATATTTGTTGACCACCCGGAAATACATACCATGTGCCTCGTCAAGCCGCTTGTTCACAAGCGCAATATCGGCATCTACCGCGTCAAGTTGTCGCCTTAGTCCGACAAACTCAGTAGTCTGGCCAGCCACCGGACCCTCAACCGCCTACACATGATAGCAGCGTGATCATTACCTGGGACTATGATCCTTTGTTTGCCGCCTCTGGACAGCAACCAGAGTCTCAGGGGCTACTATCTGTATAGAGAACACCTAGCGTGTGCGGTACCGTCAAAAAATTTATATATTATTTTGCGTACCTCAAAGTCTCTTAGCAGGCTCGTAAAATCCTCATGCAACCCACTTTTGGCAGATGAAATCCTCTCAACCACCGTACCGATTAAAAGTACGATGTGCCTCTGAGATAGCCGCTTGCTCCAAAAGACCCAACACTGCGTCCGGTTGTGCACCGGACAATCCCAGACTCTTTCTGTCGCTCTCCTTAGGAGCCGAATACTCCAGACTTCGGGTGGCCGAAGGGTTACCTTCTGGCATTGGCGGATCAGGAGAAATCCTCCGTGTTGACACCTCAGGGTCGTCCGCCCCAGGAGGCGGGGAGACAGGGGGAGGCGTTTCGCTCTCCATCATCTCCGGAAGAGGATCCCCCCAAAAACGAACTCTATCGAGAAGGGCTACGAGCCGGACTGCAAGATATATGTCTCGGTTATTGTCCTCAGAGATAAAGCAGGATATATTTACCAAAAGTACTCTTGTTCACTTACAGCTCGGTGGAGGGCCGGCCCCCTTGCGGGCACTGCACGGTAAGCACGCCCTCCGGGGCAGGGCCCCCTAGCGAAGGTTTCTTCCCTCGTTTTGAAACCTTCGTTTCCAAGTCTTCAGAGCCGGTCCTTTTCCTTCCTTGGGGAGAGGGGATTCTAGATTCTTCTCCCCGATTATCCTCCTTCGCAGAAACACTAATTCCCCCGGTTTGGATGAGTAATGTGTGAAGCCCGCTTTCGGCTTCTTTATTCCTCCCTTTATCTTCCCCTGATGGCACTTCATAAGGTGCATGCTCAAGCATCCTGCCTAGTACAGGATCCGGTGAGCCTTCGGGAAGGGGGGCCGAACACTTGATCCTCTCCGCCTTTCTTATCCAATCCTGGCCAAGAGCGATTTTTTTAGAATGATGTTATGACAAATAAAAATACAACATGTTCGGCCGCAGAATTACTTACGTGGGTATCTAAATGGTTGAAGTGGAGACCCGCATCCTCGATGGTGTCCGGACACTTTATTGGTGATCCAAAGAACAATCCATACATCTCTTCGAGCGTCACACCGAAGAATTGCTGAATAGTTCGCGGTCCTTCTGGGTTGAACTCCCACATACAGAGAGATCGACGTTGGCATGGCAGGACGCGACGAACTAGCATAACTTGCATTACCTTGACAAGACTGACATCCCTCTTGAGGAGATCTCGGATGTGACTTTGCAATGTCGGCACATCATTAACTGGCCCCCAGTCCAGCCCCTTGTTGACCATGATTCCAGTTGCGGCAGGGGACCCGAGCAGAAGGCAGGGGCAGCTGCCCACTTTTTACCTCGAGGGGCTGTGATGTAAAACCACTCCCGCTGCCATAAGTTGGACACCTCCGGGAAGGAACCCTTTGTCCATAGAGCATCGGTGCCTTTGCTTACTATGGCACCTCCGCATTCTGCGTGTCGCTCATTGATCGTCTTCGGCTTCACATTGAAGGTCTTGATCCATAAGCCGAAGTGTGGGGTGATGCGGAGGAAGGCCTCACACACGACGATAAACGACGAGATGTGAAGGATGGAATCTGGAGCTAGATCATGGAAATCGAGCCCGTAATAGAAGATAAGCCCTCTTACAAAGGAATCAAGACT
Organism: Triticum aestivum; assembly: GCF_018294505.1. Classification (NCBI taxonomy): domain Eukaryota; kingdom Viridiplantae; phylum Streptophyta; class Magnoliopsida; order Poales; family Poaceae; genus Triticum; species Triticum aestivum. The sequence goes on along the minus strand of NC_057809.1, from coordinate 449,812,027 downwards.
AAAGCCTAGCCCTCGGAGGAAGTGGGAAACAAATATGACACTCTCGTTGGGTTCGGGAGTGGGATGACCTGCCCTTGAGCAGGCAGCCTGTGCGGGATTTCGGCGGTCAGATACCTGGCTTCCCTTAGCTTCTTGATGTCCTCCTTTGTGACAGAGGGGGCCATCCACCAACCTTGAAGGTTGGATCCGGACATGGTTGAAGGTCCGAAGCACTTAGCCTGAGCCTTGGGTGTTGGAACTTGAGGTGGGGGAGGGGAAGGATCGAGCGCGAGAAGAAAAGGACAGGCCTTGGCCCCTTTATAAAGAGGGTGAATTTCAAGCATCCTCCGCGTGGCCGTTTGGAACTTGACTAAAATCAAGGAGTCATACTAACAAGCACGATTGGGTTACCCACACCCGTATTGATGAGAATCCCATGATAAGGGGAACACAACCTCTGCTTCGACAAGACGTGCCAATAAAACCGCCTCGCAACACGTGAAGTGGCAGGCTGGGAAAAATGGTTCGTAATGACCGGACCACGGCAGGATATCATGTTATGAAAAGTTGTCAGCAGATTAGATTTCTGGAATATTATACTCTCTACGATGGTATGTGGAATTTGTTTTATAGAGAAGGACACAATCCTTGTGTTCAAAATCTTCTATGGAGTATTTAGAGAAGGAACCCGCCTTGCAATGCCGAAGACAATCTGCGCGCCGGACTCATCGTCATTGAAGCCTGGTTCAGGGGCTACTGAGGGAGTCCTGGATTAGGGGGTCCTCGGACAGCCGGACTATATACTTTGGTCGGACTGTTGGACTATGAAGATACAAGATTGAAGACTTCGTCACGTGTCCGGGTGGGACTCTCCTTTGCGTGGAAGGCAAGCTTGGCGATTCGTATATGTAGATCTCCTTCTCTGTAACCGACTCTGTGTAACCCTAGCCCCCTCCGGTGTCTATATAAATCGGAGGGTTTAGTCCGTAGGACGAGAACAATCATAATCATATGCTAGCTTCTAGGATTTAGCCTCTACAATCTCGTGGTAGATCAACTCTTGTAATACTCATATCATCAAGATCAATCAAGCAGGAAGTAGGGTATTACCTCCATCGAGAGGGCCCGAACCTGGGTAAACATTGTGTTCCGCGCCTCTTGTTACCATCAGCCTTAGACGCACAGTTCGGGACCCCCTACCCGAGATCCGCTGATTTTGACACTGACACCTACCTTAGTTGAAGAGAAAGCTAATGATGATGATCATGGAGCTCCAGATCAAGTTACTATCGAACCTCGTAGGTCGACAAGGGTGTATGAAACTTCTGAGTGGTAACCCTGTCTTAAAGGTCATGTTGTTGGACAACGATGAACCTATGAGCTATGGAGAAGCGATGGTCGGCCCGGATTCCAACAAATGGCTGGAAGCCATGAAATCCGAGATAGGATCCATGTATGAGAACAAAGTATGGACTCTGGTGGACTTGCTCGATGATCGGCAAGCCATTGAGAATAAATGGATCTTTAAGAAGAAGACATAAACTGATGGTATTGTCACCATTTATGGAGCTCGACTTGTCTCAAAGAAGTTTCCGACAAGTTCAAGGAATTGACTATGATGAGACTTTCTCAATCATAGCAATGCTAAAGTCTGTTAGAATTACGTTAGCAGTTGCTGCATTTTCATTTACGAAATCTGGCACATGGATGTGAAAACAAAGTTTCCTTGACGGTTTTCGTGAGGAAAGGCTGTATGTGATACAACTAGAAGGTTTTGCCGATCCTAAGGATGCTAAAAGGTATGCAAACTCCAGTGATCCTTCTAAGGACTGGAGCAAGCATCTCGGAGTTGGAACATACGCTTTGATGAGGTGATCAAAGCATTTGGGTTTATACAAAGTTTGCAAGAAACTTGTATTTGCAAGAAAGTGAGTGGGAGCACTACAACATTTTGATATATATATATATGTGTGTGTGTGTGTGTGTGTGTGTGTGTGTGGATGACATATTGTTGATCAGAAATGATGTAGAATTTCTGGAAAGCATAAAGGGTTGTTTGAATGGAGTTTTCCAAAGGAAGACATATGTAAAACTGCTTACATGTTGGGTATCAAGATCTATAGAGATAGATCAAGACGACTGATAAGACTTTCACAGAGCACATACCTTGACATGATCTTGAAGGAGTTCAAGATGGATCAGTCAAAGAAGGAGTTCTTGCCTGAGTTGTAAGGTGTGAAGTTAAGACTTGAAGCTCGACCATGGCAGAAGAAAGACAGAGGACGAAACTCGTCCCCTATGCCTTAGCCATAGGCTCCATACGATATGCCATGTTGTGTACCGCGATGTGCCCTGCCATGTGTTTGCCAAGGGGGTATAAGTGTGATCCAGGAGTGGATCATTGGACAGCGATCAAACAAAATTGTCCTTAGGAATAAGGAAATGTTTCTCGATTATGGAGGTGATGAAGAGTTCGGCGTAAAGGGTTACGTCAATGCAAGCTTTAACACCTATCCGGATGACTCTAAGTAGCAAACCGGATACGTATAGTGGAGCAACCATTTGGAATAGCTCCAAGTGGAGCATACTAGCAACATCTACAATATGAAATAGAGATTTGCAAAGAACACATGGATCTGAATGTTGCAGACCCATTGATTGAAACCTCTCTTGTAAGCATAACATGATCAAACCCTAGTACTCATTGAGTGTTAATCACATCGTGATGTGAACTAGATTATTAACTCTAGTAAACTCTTGGGTGTTAATCACATGGTGATGTGAACTAGATTATTGACTCTAGAAAATTCTTTGGGTGTTAGTCACCTGGCGATGTGAACTATGAGTGTTAATCACATGGCGATGTGAACTAGATTATTGACTCTAGTGCAAGTGGGAGACTGTTGGAAATATGCCCTAGAGGCAACAATGAAATGGTTATTATTATATTTCCTTGTTCATGATAATTGTCTATTGTTCATGCTATAATTGTATTAACCGGAAACCGTAATACATGTGTGAATACATAGACCACAACATGTCCCTAGTAAGCCTCTAGTTGACTAGCTCATTGATCAATAGATGGTTATGGTTTCCTGACATGGACATTGGATGTCGTTGATAACGGGATCACATCATTAGGAGAATGATGTGATGGACAAGACCCAATCCTAAGCATAGCACAAGATCGTGTAGTTCGTTTTGCTAGAGCTTTTCTAATGTCAACTATCGTTTCCTTAGACCATGAGATTGTGCAACTCCCGGATACCGTAGGAGTTCTTTGGGTGTATCAAACGTCACAAACGTAACTGGGTGACTATAAAGGTGCACTACAGGTATCTCTGAAAGTGTCTGTTGGGTTGACACGAATCGAGACTGGGATTTGTCACTCCTTATGACGAAGAGGTATCTCTAGGCCCACTCGGTAATGCATCATCATAATGAGCTCAGTGTGACTAATGAGTTAGCCATGGGATCATGCGTTACGGAACGAGTAAAGAGACTTGCCGGTAACGACATTGAACAAGGTATAGGGATATCGACGATTGAATCTCGGGCAAGTTACATACCGATAGACAAAGGGAATTGTATACGGGATTGATTGAATCCCCGACATCGTGGTTCATCCGATGAGATCATCGTGGAAGATGTGGGAGCCAATATGGGTATCCAGATCCCGCTATTTGTTATTGGCCGGAGAGAGGTCTCGGTCATGTCTGCATGGTTCCCGAACCCGTAGGGTCTGCACACTTAAGGTTCGGTGACGCTAGAGTTGTAATGGTAATAGTATGTGGTAACCAAAGGTAGTTCGGAGTCCCGGAGGTGACGAGGAACTCCGAAATGGTCTGGAGGTGAAGATCGATATATTGGAGGAAGGGTATTGGAGTCCGGAATTGTTCTGGGAGTACCAGGTGACGACCAGTGTGACCGAAAGGAGTTTCGGAGGCCCCGACAAGCGTTGGGGGGCCTTACGGGCCAAGGGGAGGGGGCACACCAGCCCACTAAGGGGATGTGCACCCCTCCCACCCCATCTCACATAACCTGGAGAGGTGGGGGCGTCTCCCCTAGGGCAGCCGCCCCTCCCGGCTTGGGGGGGGGCAAGTTTCCTAGGGGTGGGGGCACCCAAACCCATCTAGGGTTTCCCTTGTGGCCGCCGCCCCTCCCCTAGGGAACCCTAGGGCGCCTCCTCCTTCCCCCTTCCCCCTATATATAGTGAGGGAGAGAGAGGGCACCCGCAACCCCTTCCCTGGTGCAGCCCCTCCCTCCTCCAACACCTCCTCCTCCATAGTGCTTAGCAAAGCTTTGCCGAAGAACCACAAGCTCCACCACCACCACGCCGTCCTGCTATCGGAGTTCTCCCTCAACTTCTCCTCTCCCCTTGCTGGATCAAGAAGGAGGAGACGTCCCTGGGCTGTAGGTGTATTGAACATGGAGGTGCCATCCCTTCAGCGTTTGGATCGGATCTTCCGCAATTTGAATCACTGCAAGTACGGCTCCATCAACCGCGTTCTTTTAACGCTTCCGCTTAGCGATCTTCAAGGGTATGAAGATGCATTCCCTCTCTCTCGTTGCTAGTATCTCCTAGATTGATCTTGGTGACACGTAGGAAAATTTTGAATTATTACTACGATCCCCAACAGTGATCAAGGTATTATTTATTGGTGGCCGGAATCTAGAACGACGGGAACAGTACACATGTCGGTCCCCAAAATTTACGAGTACTATAGTTTGAATTACACACGATTCTTGCAGCAAAACCCGTGTGTGAACTTAATAGCTGATGGTTTCCAATACAGAACCATGTCTGATTAATGACCCCCGCCACTCACCTACCAAACCTCGAGCCACGAAATAGAGTGCCAATCGTGTGGGGGCCGGTTGTCTTGCCAGATCTTTACATTCTCTTTTTTGAACACCAGTTATTTACATCGTGTGGTGATTTTTTAACTCGCACACAAGTACACAAAATATGACTTTTCAAACTATTATGGTTAGCCGTTGCATGTAGGTGTAGTTCAAATTTGAATTACGGCCATTAAATGGCTAGAAAATCACTTAAATGCCTTTAAAAGGTCAAATGACCCCTAGAATTTCCAAATTTTCACATGACAATTGTAGTAGGGCACGTTAAACGTAGAAAATATTTGAAGGCCGTAAGAGGAAGCTATCTCCCGTTCGTCATCAAACATGCATTGTTCCCTCTTGGTACCACGAGCCTTCTAGTGAGTTGCTCCGGTTTGTGAGTGGTGTGTGTCCAAACTTTCATTAAGTAGGACAATTTTTTTACCACATCATCTCGGTAGCATGGCATTACATCAAGCAAGGTTTCATGTTTTTCTGATCATTTTGTAATTTTTTGGAACTAAAATGCCATGGCACTCCATGCATGTGTCCATCCGTGAGACAAATATGTTTGAAAATTCCCTTCTAATTTACTGCACATGGAATTAACTCGCACACAAGTACACAAATATGATTTTTCAAACTGTTATGGCTAGCCATTGCATGTAGATGTAGTTCAAATTTCAATTACGATCATTAAATGGCTAGAAAATCACTTAAATGTCTTTAAAAGGTCAAATGACCCCTAAAATTTTCCAAATTTTCACATGAAAGTTGTATTAGTGCACGTTAAACATAGAAAAAATTTGAAGGTCGTAAGAGGAAGCAATCTCCCGTTCGTCATCAAACAAGCATTGTTTCCTCTCGGAACCACGAGCCTTCTAGTGAGTTGCTCCGGTTTGTGAGGGGTGTGTGTCCAAACTTTCGTCAAACAGGCCAATTTTTTTACCACATCATCTTGGTGGCATGACATTACATCAAGCAAGGTTTCATATTTTTCTGATCAATTTTTAATTTTTTGGAATTAAAATGCCATGGCACTCCATGCATGTGTCCATGTCGTGAGACTAATATGTTTGAAAATTCCTTTTAATTTAATGCACATGGAATTAACTCGCACACAAGTACACAAATATAATTTTACAAACCATTATGGTTAGCCGTTGCATGTAGATGTAGTTCAAATTTGAATTATGAGGAGTGCTAGATCTCAGAATGCAAAACTGAGCTCTTCTTACCAAATACTTGTACAAATTCTTCAACAAGAAATATATACCCTGAGTGAAATTGATATGGAATAATTACTATCCTAATGGGGAATTGCCAAAATTTCCCACTCCTATGGGATCCTTCTGGTGGAGAGACTGTTGCTCTATTCTCCAAGATCATAAAAGCATGACGGTTTGTTCTGCAAGGACTGCTAATACTATTAGCCTATGGGATGAAAAATGGTGCTCTCAACCATTGATGAACATGATGGCTCAACAGTTTTCCTATGCAAAAAATGACCATATCACTTTGGAGGGTGCCAGCAATCTAGATGATACCAACTTTTATGAGATGTTTCATCTGCCAATGTCCAGTATTGTTGTCCAAACAAAGTACTCAACTAAGAGACTTGATAAATGACAAGGGGGAATCAGACAGATATGGACTCATGGCAATTTTATTGGGGTGGTACTAATTATTCCATAAAACAATATATCTAGAATATATTGGAAACCCTATTGATGCACCCAAGCCATTTCATTGGACATGGAAATCTTGCAATCTAGCTAAGCAAAAAAAACTTCTAGTTACTGCTGCAGGACATACTAAATACTAGAGATTTTCTTACCAGGAAAAGCTTCCACGTCGAATCTACCAAAATGTGTGATGTGTGATGATGAACCAAAGGAACATCTTACTCACCTGTTCTTTTGCTGTGATTTCAGCCATAACTTTTGGATGGCTATTGGCTTTCAATGGAACACAAACTTTGAGCTTCTAGAGATGCTCATGAAGGGAAAGAGGCATAATAATGTTGTATGTTTCAAGGAATGCCTTATAGCAGGATGTTGGAGTATATGGAAGCATAGGAACAACATCATTTTTATCATAAATCCAAGAGTATGCAATACTGTATTAGTACTTTCAACGAGCACTCTGAGATGATCATTAAAAAAGCCAAACCTAGCTTGGAAGAGGGTATGGAGAGTTGGCTAGATTATTCGTAGATTCTTTCTTTCTCTTGTAACACATGTAGAGTGATGTAACTTGTGACCTCATATTAATGAAAATAAGAGTTATAGTGGGGGTCTTCCCCACTGTGTTTGGTCAATAAAAAATTTGAATTACGGTAATTAAATGGCTAGAGAATCGCTTAAATGTCTTTAAAAGGTCAAATGACCCCTGAAATTTTCCAAATTTTCACATGGCAGTTGTATTAGTGCACGTTAAACATAGAAAAAATTTGAAGGCCGTAAGAGGAAGCTATCTTCCGTTCGTCATCAAACATGCATTGTTCCCTCTCGGAACCACAAGCCTTCTAGTGAGTTGCTCCCGTTTGTTAGGGGTGTGTGTCCATACTTTCGTCAAACAGGCCAATTTTTTTACCACATCATCTTGGTGGCATGACATTACATCAAGCAAGGTTTCATGTTTTTCTGATCATTTTTTATTTTTTTTGGAACTAAAATTCCATGGCACTCCATGCATGTGTCCATGCCGTGAGACCAATATGTTTGAAAATTCCTTCTAATTTACTGCACATGGAATTAACTCGCACACAAGCACACATATATGATTTTTTTAAATCGTTATGGTTAGCTGTTGCATGTACATGTAGTTCAAATTTGAATTACGGTCATTAAATGGCTAGAAAATCACTTAAATCAAGCAAAACTTCAAGATTTTCGACATGTAGAGAGGAAACTTGATATTATTGAGATACGTAGAAGCATATGTTCCTCTCTCATAATAATTTTTAGTAGCATCATGAATGAATTCAATAATATAACTATCACATAAAGCATTATTTTCATGATCTACAAGCATAGAAATTTTATTACTCTCCACATAAGCAAATTTTTTCTCATGAATAGTAGTGGGAGCAAACTCAACAAAATAACCATCATGTGAGGCACAATCCAATTGAGAATTAAAATCAAGATGACAAGTTTCATGGTTATCATTATTCTTCATAACATACATGTCATCACAATAATCATCATAGATAGCAACTTCGTTCTCATAATCAATTGGAACCTCTTCCGCAATAGTGGATTCATCACTAAATAAAGTCATGACCTCTCCAAATCCACTTTTATCATTATCACAATAAGATTCAACACCCTCCAAAATAGTGGGATCATTACTTCCTAAAGTTGACACTCTTCCAAATCCACTTTCATCAACATAATCATCATAAATAGGAGGCATGCTTTCATCATAATAAATTTGCTCATCAAAACTTGGGGGACAAAAAATATCATCTTCATCAAACATAGCATCCCTAGGATTATGGCTTTGCATATCATTACCATCATGGATATTAGAAGTATTCATACTAACAACATTGCAATCATGATCATCATTCAAATATTTAGTGCCAAACATTTTATTGACTTCTTCTAACACTTGAGCACAATTTTCCTTTCCATAATTTTCACGGAAGACATTAAAAAGATGAAGCGTATGAGGCAACCTCAATTCCATTTTTTGTAATTTTATTTTATAGACTAAACTAGTGATAAAACAAGAAAGTAAAAGATTCGATTGCAAGATCTAAAGATATACCTTCAAACACTCACCTCCCCAGCAATGGCGCCAGAAAAGAGCTTCATGTCTACTATGCAACTTTATCCTGGTAGACGTTGTTGGGCCTCCAAGTGCAGAGTTTTGTAGGACAGTAGCAAATTTCCCTCAAGTGGATGACCTAAGGTTTATCAATCCATGGGAGGCGTAGGATGAAGATGGTCTCTCTCAAACAACCCTGCAACCAAATAACAAAGAGTCTCTTGTGTCCCCAACACACCCAATACAATGGTAAATTGTATAGGTGCACTAGTTCGGCGAAGAGATGGTGATACAAGTGTAATATGGATGGTAGATATAGGTTTTTGTAATAAATATAAAAACAGCAAGGTAAATAATGATAAAAGTGAGCAAAAACGGTATTGTAATGCTTGAAAACAAGGCCTAGGGTTCATACTTTCACTAGTGCAAGTTCTCTCAACAATGATAACATAATTAGATCAGATGGCAATCCCTCAACGTGCGACTAAAGTCACTCCAAAGTTCCTACCACGGAGAACATAAGATGAAATTGCTTGTAGGGTACGAAACCACCTCAAAGTTATTCTTTCTGATCAATCCATTGAGCTATTCCTATAAGTGTCGCAAACATCCCTAGAGTTCGTAGTAAAATAACACCATATGACACACATCAATCAACCCTAATGTCACCTAGATACTCCAATGTCACCACAAGTATCTATGGGTCAATTATACGATATGCATCAAACAACTTCAGATTCATAATATTCAATCCAACACAAAGAACCTCAAAGAGTGCCCCAAGATTCCTACCGGAGAAACAAGGACAAAAACGTGCATCCACCTCTATGCATAGATTACCCCAATGTCACATCGGTAATCCGCGAGTTGAGTGCCAAAACATACATCAAGTGAATCAATACAATACCCCATTACCACCACGGGTCTCGCACGCAAGACATACATCAAGTGTTCTCAAATCCATAATATTATTCAAACCGATAATAGTGAAACCTCAAAGGTAAAACTCAATTCATCACAAGAAGATAGAGGGGGATAAATACCATATGATTCAACTATAGTAACAAAGCTCGCGGTACATCAAGATCATGCCAAATCAAGAACAAGAGAGAGAGAGAGAGAGGAGAGAGAGAGAGAGAGAGATCAAACACATAGCTAGAGATACATACCTTCAGCCACGAGGGTTAACTACTCCCTCCTTGTCATGGAGACTGTCCGGATGATGAAGATGGCCACCGGTGATGGTTTCCCCCTTTGGCAGGATGCCGAAACGGGCCCCCGATTGGTTTTTCATGGCTACAGAGGCTTGCGGCGGCAGAACTCCCGATCTAGGTTTATTTCTGGGGGTTTCTATATTTGTAGGAATTTTTGGCGTCGGGAACATAGCAGAGGGGTCCACGAGTCAGCGACAAGGTAGGGGGCGCGCCCTAGGGGATGGGGGTGCCCTCCACCCTTATCATTGACTCGGGACTCTTCTGGCCCAACTCTTTTGCTTTCGAGGCTTCTTCTGGTCCACAAAAAATCACCGTAAATTTTCAGCTCATTTGGACTCCGTTTGATATTCCTTTTCTGCAAAACTCAAAAACAAGGGGAAAACAGAAACTAGCACTGGGCTCTAGGTTAATAGGTTAGTCCCAAAAATAATATAAAATAGCATATAAATGCATATAAAACATCCAAAAAAATAATATAATAGCATGGAACAATAAAAAATTATAGATACGTTGGAGATGTATCAGAAGTGGACACTTCCGTGATGATAATTTTGGTATTGTCATGGAACACTTCTACGACAACACAGGTATGACTATCTTGATTCTGTCATAAAATCATCATGGATGTACATGCATGACAGAAAACGTGACCTACTGTGACAAACACATATCATCACGGAAGTGGTTTTTTTTGTAGTGTAACAAGTAGAGTAAAAACAGGAGTTAAAAGACTGTAAGTTAGTAGGGACGATGATTGAGTAGTAAACGTTCTTGAGAGGTCTAGAATCACTACCGCATATGAACTATCGTATCCTCTAGTAACTGGTCAAATGCATAAGTGGGTGGATCCGTGTACAGAACATGTTCTACTCTAGGTAGACTTCGTGCTACACACGCCACCGTCATAGTCTCCCCCATAGGGTTACAACTCATGACAATTAAGGGTTGCCCAGTGGAAGCAACCTCTCTAAGTGTTCTTCGTAATTCCCCAAATCCTTTGCAAAGGCGAGGAACTAAGGCTTTTACTATCACCTAAATTGCCCAAATATCCCCAACCATCACAAGGACTGTAACATAATTCACGACATAAGGCACAAATGTGAGTGAGCGCTCCTCTCAACATTCGCAAAGGCTACTAACTCGAATCATGAACAGGTCATATTAGATTGCAACAATTATCATAAAGGGTTCAACCATATCCTCAAGAACTAATATGACTACTCAATCAAATACATGAAGATTAGGGACAAGTTACAAGCCGGCATCAAGCCAGTGAAGGTAGAAGACATGGTGGTGATGGCGGCGGCACGGTGATGATGATGATGATGATGGTGATGGTGGCCGCCATGGAGGTGATGGAGATAAGGGTGCCACCAATGGTGGCAGCGCCAGCGTGATGGCACCGGCCCTAGGGCCGGTACCCATGATGGTGGAGCCTCCTCCTTCTTCCCTTGGCTCGGTCCCTTGTTTTCAAGTTTGGAGCAGCGTTGGTGATGAGATGGATGTGTTCTTGGTGAATGGCGGTGTGTGTGGCGGCTAGGGTTGAGGATGACATATATAGGCACCTCCTACCCTCCTCTCTTGATGGGCTTCATCCAAGGGCTCAAGATGAGCCTAATCCTCTCCCAGTCTCTTCTCTATGAGCCAAGTATCTCATGGGATCAAATGGGGATGAAACCGATGAGAAATCTCGTCTGGAAGGGAAACTTCCGGAGCTATGTGCACGCCAAACGACCGCCCAAATGACCGCTTGTGGTCATTCGAAAGGACATCTTCTCGTTTGGACTCCTCCGGTAAAACGGCTACCATTTCTTCATACGAACTCGGAAATTGACATTTTTGATCTCGTTATATTCGTATGAATGACGCAGGTCCATTTATGGTCTTAGATCTTGATTTGGAGCACATTGCAAAAATGACTTTTTTCGACCTCCGAAATGGCTAAGTCTGTCCCCTGTGTGTCTCCGTATTGAACCCCTCCTTGGTTCTTTCATTGTTCCTAGGTTGCTCCAAAACACCTGCAGACACAAGAAGACAAAGAAAAGTAATAAAAACAAAATAAAATACTAAATGTGCAATCCTCGCAATGAAACGTGTAAATACCGGTAAACATGCATAATGGACAACTATTTGGTTCAATGAGATATGATATATAAAGAGAACATGCAACAACAAATGAGCTCTAAAAATGCATAAAATATAGAGTCGTCATCTTCAACAAGGTAATGACGTAAAAACATAGCCATTGCAAGGTATAACCAACATAGTTCAGACCTAGGCTTTCACCCCAGAACTCGAGACCGAGTGCTCAAGTAGCACCACCATTGATGTCACTTATGTTTTGTCCAACAAATTTCCATGATCCCAGCTGCTACGTGTGTTGTGGACCGTCGTCATTGCACAAACATTCCTTTGCGTCAAGTCATCATCCATAGTTTGTATCCCCCCTGAAGTCAAACACCGGATCTGGAAGGAGGAACCCTCACTAGTAGGAAACAAGGTACTAGTCCTGGTTCCACAGGGCCTTTAGTCCCGGTTCTGGAACCAGGACAAAACAGAAGGGACTAATGCCCAAAACCTTTAGTCCCGGTTGGCTTACGAACCGGGACCAAAGGAGGTCCATGTGGCCGTTGTGGGGTGGCCAGGCAGGAGGACCTTTAGTCCCGGTTTGTAAGGAAGCCACGCGTCATTAGCTCGTAGGCGCTGGGTTTTCTTTTGAAAGGTGGGTTTTGGAGGGTTAATTTAGGGGTTTTGTATTGTGTTAGTTAGCTAATAGAGAGAAGTGACCTCTCTTTCTCCGTGCTTGGTCGACGCTAGCTACTACACATATAGAGAGAACTCGACGCTAGCTCGTAAGCAAATGAAGGAACCTTAATTACCCAATATCTTGATCATGAACATATAGAGAGAGAACAATGACCTCTCTTTCTCTATGCTTGGTCGAACAACAAGTTTTCGCATATCTCTCCAACACTACTACATATATACAATATAACATCCCTGACATCATTGAAAGTACATGTAGTCCCCATGTGTGGTTTTTGTAATTAATGACAATCCTTATGGACTGATGTTTGCATTGAGATATACATGTGAAGGAAATTTCCATTTGCAATGCATGAAGAATAGTGGATGAATTGAAGGATGAAATCCATCAACACAAATATATGCATCGAGGCTTGATCATGAATGGAAATCCCTATAAAGAAACAATGGCATCAAGTTATATGAAGGCTTGTTCCTTGGGCTATGCAAGAAGAATATTGAATGGATTCGGAATGAATGCCATACACATATAGTTGCGCATCAATATTGTGATCAATGATTGAATCAAATATGATCAAGATGAATTCCATGTGATGAACAAGATGTGATATGTATGGAGTTCATTGAAGGATCTTCGAGGTCTTCATGCTTAGGATTATGGGGGTGAGCCATGATGGATGATGATCTTGAGAGAATGATTAAAGAAAAGAATTCCACATATGGCTTGAAGATAGGATCATGATGAGCTCATATGTTGAGTCATGGATGATCATCTCTTGAAGCAAGTAATTCATGTGAAGATTTTGTTGTGCCTCTCAAGAGATTGTGATGGAGCATGAAGAAGAACAAATGATGGCAAATATGGTATTCATGGATAAACTCAATATGGTCATATGATAATTGAGATATGGGTAATCATGTCTTGAATAAATGAAGCATAGTGAAAAATCCAATATGGCCTTCAAGACATCAAGATTGAGCATGGAGTAAAGATAAAGGTTGACCAAGATAGAGATCAAAATCAAACTCTAAATGGTCAACACACAAGTGCAAATGATGTATCACATAGGATCCTGTGGTATGATAAGAAATTGTCAATTGCACTTTGTGTACTAACCCATGCTATGTGTTATCTATGTTTATGAGGGTTAGGTTATTCTCACGGGCTCGCATCGAGAGAAATATTCCAAGTGTCCATGAGAGGATGACATCAAGTGTTCATGATCATGGTTGACAAGGTCAAGTTCAAGATAACCATCCCGAAGGAATACATGCTTGAAGCTTGTGGATGATCACATGATGGTCAAGTGAAGACGAATACAAAGCAAAGCTTCCCACATTGTGTATGGGAGAGCTACTTGAAGTCTTCACCAATGCCTTGCTTTCAACTTGAGTCAAGAATAAACATCAATATAAAGCTCAAGTGAAAGGCTCGAGTCAAAGGTATTAGTTCCTTTGGCGTTAGTGTTGTGGAGTGATGACCATTGAAGAAACATATACACTCAAGAATGGATTCTTGCAAGCTATCTAGTATAGATCTTTTATGTTTCTTGAGTTATAGAGATCCTACACTATTAAGAGGGGATCAAAGGGTTTTGCGGTGGACTTTCTCAAGTCAATATCTCCTACACACAATTCCACTCCTATCCTATATACCAAAAAATCTATAGCCAACTAGGTTCCCCAAAGTATATGATCTTACCTTTCCATATTTTGCACCCTCCATTTTGGTTTATCTTGGGTGGTTCTCTATGTGAGGACCTGGAGCTTTTCCATAGATTCAAAATGAGCCCAATATCATCAAAATTGGAGTCTAGATGTGAAAGTTATGCATGTTTTACTTTTGGGGCGGCTGCAGTTTTTGTGTTGGCCGGATGTCTGGCCACTGCTATCCAGAGTGCGTCTGGCTTGTCTGAAATCGCCGGATGTCCGGCCCTTGGCCCGGATGTCCGGCCGTAGATATCCAGAGAGCATTTTGAAATGTTGGTTTTGTCTCCCAGATGTCCAACACTTGTCCGGATGTCCGGGGCCCCAACTTTGGCTAGGTGTTGGGGCCTTGGCCAGATGTCTGGCCCATGTACATTGGCTCTGTTTTTCTGTGTACGTGTGCACATTTCTCAGCCACCGGATGTCCGTCCCGACACAGCCACTTACACTCCAACGTCCATATTTGCACTACCACTATATATAGCCTTCTTCCACCCTGGGAGAAGGTTGAGCAACACATTCATATGAACCCTAGAACACGAAAAGGCTCCCTCTCACTTCTCCTACGACAAATCTTAGATCCCAGAGAGATTCATGAGAGTTCTTGAGAGATTTTCCAATCAAGTGATAGATCCACTCCCTCTCCCTCCTGTGACCAAAGGAATTCGTGATTTGAGAAAGTCTTGAGCATTTCCCCCTTGATCTTGTTAGTCTTGGGGGTTGGAGACTCCTAGGCGGTAGGAGTGCTCCGGTGAGGAATCAACTTGTGATTTACCCCCCGAAAGTTTGTGAAGGTTTGGAGGCCGCCTCAAGGTCTACCACTAGTGGTTGAGAAACGCCTTCGTGGTGTTGTTTGAAAGGGAGAATAGGGTGAGCCTTCGTGGCGTTGGTGTGCCTTCGTGGTAACATCCACCTCTCTAATGGTGACTAGCTTCCCTCCAAGGAAGTGAACATCGGGATACATCCTAGTCTCCGTGTCTTTGGTTATCTCTAACCCTAGCCAGTACTTGTGGTTTACTTTGGTCTCTTGACCTTGCATTCACTATATATTGTTGTCCTCCTTATATTGCATTGGCTATTTCCTTGAAGAGATTATTTAGGCCTACACTTTATATCCCGCAATTCATACTTGCTACTATTGATATATCTTGTGTTTAGTGTGAATTCCTAACTTGTGGCATACACTTACATATCTTGTGATATTACTCAAGTAAGTTTGTGTAGCTTACTTGTGCTTGTTAGTGCTACCTCTTGAGCACTGCGTTGGTTTTCCCTTGAAGAGGAAAGGGTGATGCAGCAAAGTAGCGTAAGTATTTCCCTCAGTTTTTGAGAACCAAGGTATCAATCCAGTAGGAGACTACACGCAAGTCACCTCGCACCTACACAAACAAATAAGAACCTCGCAACCAACACGATAAACGGGTTGTTAATCCCTTCACGGTCACTTACGAGAGTGAGATCTGATAGAGACAATAAGATAATTTTTTTTGGTATTTCTATGATATAGATTGAAAGTAAAGATTGAAAAGTAAAATAGATTAGAAACTTATATGATGGAAGATAGACCCGGGGGCCATAGGTTTCACTAGTGGCTTCTCTCAAGATAGCATAAGTATTACGATGGGTAAACAAATTACTGTCGAGCAATTGATAGAAAACTGCATAATTATGAGAATATCTAGGCATGATCATGTATATAGGCATCACGTCCGCGACAAGTAGACCGAAACGATTATGCATCTACTACTATTACTCCACACATCGACCGCTATCTAGCATGCATCTAGAGTATTAAGTTCACAAGAACAGAGTAACGCATTAGGCAAGATGACATGATGTAGAGGGATAAAATCAAGCAATATGATATGAACCCCATCGTTTTATCCTTGTCGGAGTAATGGGCCACGGGTAGGCTAACTCGAGTCCCAGAACCTTTCAAGACATCGGGGCAGGCTGCGCCCCTCAAGACCCCAGGACAAAGAGCCGCCTTCTGAGGAGTTGGCGGCAAGGCCACCGTCTAGCCACTCGCGGCCGTGTCCCAGGGACGACTTCAGGACAAACCGACTCCTGACTGACGACTTCCCAAGAAGCCGGCCTTGGGGAGTCGGCCCGCGACTCCAGCAAAACCCCATGTCCTCATCAAGAGGGACAGGACAGGGGAGTGGCTACAATGAAGACTGCTCCCACCCCTTTCCAAAGGCGAGCATGGTCACAGTACGCCATACCCGCGGAGATCTCCATGCGACGTGGAACTGTTGCCATGCTGGCCCAGACATCAGCACCGGTGGACCGAATCCTGCGCCCACGACGGCTTGTCTGTATGACCTTTGGGCGGCGGGTCCCACCGGCCAGCGGGATCCCAGAAGACGGCAAGTGCGCCATAAGTCAGACCCGTCGGGAGTCGGCCCCCGAGAGTCGGCCGGCTCCTCCCCCGGGGCCCACGCGCCATTAAACAGATGTGTCGGAGAGTGGCAATAGTGATCGCCCGCCAGGCGGTGGGTCTGTTGCCACGACTCCATGACCAAGCCCGCGTCATCTGAAGCACGGCTACAGTAGTCAGCAGCCGGCAAGACCCGCCCGCGGCGGACGCGGCCTGTCGGCTCCGTACCTAGCCAGTTGGCGGGCCCCAGCATTCGGCGGAGAAGACGGAGGCCAGAGGCACTGACGGCTGGGCTCGCGTCCAGCCGGATTACCATTGTACCCCTGGGGGTAGGCCTATATAAACCCCCAGGGCACCCATGCAAAGGGTTGGAATCCATTAGCTCTAGACCAGATCATATAGGAGGGAGAGAGCTAGCCTTGCCCTCTCCTACCTCCAGGAAACAGCTCAAGGAGCAATCGTGTAAACACTTTGCCATAGTGATCATGCGGAGACCCCGCAGAGCAGCAGTAGGGGTATTATCTCCTCGGAGAGCCTTGAAGCTGGGTAAGATTCGCCGGCGTGCATGTCTACGCCTCATCTCGTTTCCAGGCACCGGCAACGTTCTACTCGCCCCCACCATGATAAGCCATCCTTTGGCATATGTCGCACCCAACCCCCGACATTTGGCGCCCACCATGGGGCCTGGTGCACCGCCGTCCGGAGACCTGTTCTGGACGGGAACCCTTTTCCTCCCTGGCGAGCGCAGCCAGCCAGGCACGCCAGACAGAGCCAGTGCTGACGCGCTGCATGGCGTCGAGATCGCCTGCGCAGCTAGCCGCCTCGTCGAACTTGTCGGCAAGGTTTGCATCTCCGACGAACCTGCATCCGACGCAGGCACGGGCGGCTCCGAGAGCCTCCTCGCGGGCCTCCTCGATCAACTCCATGTCTCCGGCGAGCCTGCCGTGGACTTGGAGTCTGTAGGCTCCACCGACCCGATGCTGGTCGACTCCGACACCATGTCGCTCGACGCATTCCCCACTAATGTGGTGGTCTACGACGAACCTCTCCCTCGCGCAGAGAGCGACAGAAGCACCATCACCGAGGTGCTCGTCATCAGTCATGACGAGCCTCCCGGCGGAGGAGCGCATGACCCACTTGGCGCGGCGCTACAAGACCTGACTGCACCCATTCCAGAAGACGCTAACGCGGAGACGTTGGAGGCGTGCCGCCTTCAGCTTGTCGAAGGCGCGAAGAAGCTGGCTAGCATGAGACGCTTGTCAGAAGCCTACCAGCGGGAGATGGATCGCGATGTTGGCGGCTTGCCAGCGCCAGCTGGGCCTAGCCGCCTCGGCGCGGTCCAGCAGCGCGGCGTAGCCATCGCCAACCTGTTCGGGGCAAGACGCCCTGTGTACGCTACACCTGCAGAGAACATTTGAGCCGCCCAGGCAGCGGCGGACGAGCTGGACAATTTCGAGGGCGAAGAGCGCCGCCTGATGATGGAGCGAGTCTAGCGGCTCCTCGACGCGGCTGCCGCGCAGAACGAGGCCGGCTGCCGCACAAAGGCGTCGCAGCGGCAAAACGACGACCTTCGCCGAGACCAAGGCGCGACGTCTCGGATGCCGACTGGCGGAGCCCGAGGAAGAAAGGACAAGGATCCGACTATCAGCCACAGTCGGACTCACATTACCATAGAGAGCGACCGAGACGGCCGCCCGAGAGCAGTGGAACGACGGGACGACTGTCCGCCTCCTCCTCCTCGCAAGGAAAGGCGAGTCTCCCCACCGCCTGTTGATCATCCGACTCTTGGAGACTGCCTTGGCCGCCGAGAGGGAGTCGGGGAAAACGACGCCCGCCACCAGATCGACCGGCTTCACCGATCCCTGGTGCTGGAAGAAGAAGACGAGTTGGGTCTGCCTTGTTTCGGGCCTCGCATTCGAGATGAGCCCTTTCCCAAAGGGTTCACGCTCCCACGAGACACGCCCAAGTACACCGGCTCCGTGAAGCCGAAAGACTGGCTAGTCGACTACTCCACAGCTGTCAGCATAACGAACGGCAACAAGCGTGTCGCCGTAAAATACGTTCCGCTCATGCTCCAGCGCACGGCCCGGACATGGCTGAACAGCCTGAAGCCCCGCAGCATGAATAGCTGGGTCGACTTCACCGAAGCATTCGTCCGCAACTTCACCAGCTCGTACAATCGTCCTCCCAAGCCTCGTCAGCTCTCCTTGTGCATGCAAGGTCCCGAGAGTCGACTCGCGACTACCTCACGTGTTGGGCCGAGCTTCGGAACTCCTGCGAGGGCGTGCACGAGGTACAGGCTATCGAGTACTTCACCGCCGGGTGCAGAGAAGGCACCCTCCTCAAGCGCAAGCTCCTCTGCGACGCGCCAGAAACCCTCGACGAGCTGCTGATCATAGCGGACAAGTACGCCATGGCCGACTCCTCCATGAAGGCGGAGATTCAAGTTAGCGCAACTGGCAAAGTGGCCCCTCAAGATCCAAGAACTCTGGCGGGAGATGCCAGTCGGCGGCAACAGTAGAGCGACCACAAGCGCAAGGCCCCGCAGCCGGCTTCCAGCAGCTGGCAGGTTGCGACAGTCGAAGCCCAGCAGCTGGATGGGCAGCCTCCACCCAAGCGACAGAAAGGTGGCAAGCCCAACTGGTTGCCGGCCTTCTCATACGAGCAAACCCTGGATGGTCCTTGCAAGTTCCATAGCGGCGTGAAGCCGTCGAATCACACCACCCAGAAGTGCCACTTGCTCACCAGGATCGCCAAAGGAGACGGCCTCCTACCTCCCCCGCCTACTGGGCAGCCTCCGCCCCAGCAGCCGGCTGTCAGGCCAGTCGGCGTAGTACAAGACGAATACCCCGAAGAACACGGAGCCTAAGTGGTATTTACTAGTATGGCTGATGATCGACGCAGCAGGCGGCTGCAGCGACAAGAGGTGAATGCAGTAGCATTAGAGACACCAGAGTTCATGCACTGGTCCGAGAAGCCTATCAGCTGGAGCAGAGCTGATCACCCAGAGGTGAGTCCAGGCTCTTATGCTTTGGTCTTAGATGCCACCTTTGCCACGGATAGACGAGCTGCTCGTTTCTCGTGAGTTCTGATAGATGGAGGCAGCAGCATCAGCATCCTGTACAAGGACACCATGGAGAAGTTAGGAATCAAGCAAAGATAGCTTCAGAACAGCTGGACTGTGTTCCACGGTATTGTTCCTGGCTTTCCTGCTCACCAATCGGCAAGATCCTGATGGACGTCCTCTTTGGAGACAAAGATCACTTCCGCCGAGAGTCCGTTTGGTTTGAGGTGGTGGACCTCGAGAGCCCATACCATGCGCTACTTGGCCGACCCGCCCTGGCCAAGTTCATGGCAGTCCCCCACTACGCCTACCTCAAAATGAAGATGCCCAGTTCCAGGGGAATTCTGACTGTAGCCGGCGACTACCGGAAGTCGTCTGCCTGTGCGGCTGAGAGCAGTCGGCTAGCCAAGTCCCTGGTAATCACGGCCGAGAAGCGGCTCCTTGAACGGGTTGTGGCGATGGCCGGCAAGCAGCCAGAGGTATCGCCCAACCCAAAGGATTCGGAGGCTGAGGGTTCGTTCAAGCCGGCCAAGGAGACAAAGAAGATACCCTTGGATCCGGAGCACCCAGAGAGGTACGCTGTCGTAGGCGCAAACCTCGACAGCAAATAGGAAGGCGAGCTCGTCGATTTCATCCGTGAGAATCGGGACATCTTCGCATGGTCCCCCAAAGACATGCCAGGTGTACCGACAGAATTCGCCGAGCACAAGCTACATGTCCGATCTGATGCAAAGCCGGTCAGGCAGCCCCTGCGCCGCCTGTCAGAAGAGAAAAGAAGAGTTGTCGGAGAATAAATAGCCCGACTCCTAGCAGCCAGCTTCATTATGGAAGTATTCTTTCCAGAGTGGCTAGCAAATCCAGTCCTAGTACTGAAGAAGAACAAGCAGTGGCGAATGTGTATTGACTACACGAGCCTCAACAAGGCCTGCCCCAAGGACCCGTTTGCTCTACCAAGAATTGATCAGGTGATAGACTCCACCGCCAGATGCGAGCTGTTGAGTTTTTTGGATGCATATTCAGGATATCACCAGATCAAGCTGAACTCGGCTAACAGACTGAATACCACCTTCATCACGCCGTTTGGAGCCTTCTGCTACCTCACCATGACATTCGGCTTGAGGAATGCCGACGCCACCTTTCAGCGTTGCATGCAGAAGTGCCTCCTCAAGCAACTCGGGAGAAACGCCCACGTCTACGTGGACGATGTGGTGGTGAAGACGGAAAAGGGTGGAACACTGCTGGAAGACCTCAAGGAGACCTTTGAGAACCTGCGCCGATTCCAGATCCAGCTCAACCCCGAGAAGTGCGTCTTTGGAGTACCAGCCGACCAGCTCCTTGGCTTCCTGGTCTCTTAACGCGGCATAGAATGCAACCCTGTAAAGATCAAGGCCATTGAGAGGATGGAGGTACCTAGCTGATTGCTGGACGTGCAAAAGTTCACCGGCTGCCTGGCATCCATCAGTCGATTCATCAGTCGGCTGGGCGAGAAAGCTCTCTCCTTATACCAACTCATGAAGAAGACCACCTTTTTCGAGTGGAACCACAAGGCGGACGAAGCTTTTCTCCAGTTGAAAAAGATGCTGACTACTCCACCCGTTCTGGCGGCTCCGACTCCTAAGGAACCTATGCTCCTGTACATCACCGCCACTAGCCGGGTAGTCAGCATGGTCATTGTAGTGGAACGCAAGGAGGAAGGCAAGGCACTACCTGTCCAGAGAATGGTATATTACCTGAGCGAAGTGCTGTCAGCCTCCAAGCAGAACTACCCCCACTACCAGAAGATGTGCTATGGCGTACACTTTACCGCCAAGAAATTGAAGCCTTACTTTCAAGAGCATCCAATCACTATGGTCTGCACGGCCCCACTTGTCGAGATCATCGGAAGCCGAGATGCCTCTGGACGAGTGGCCAAATGGGCCATAGAGCTGGCTCCCTACACCATCTACTACCAGCCCTGCACCGCCATCAAGTCACAAGCACTGGTCGACTTTCTCGTCGACTGGGCCAAGACCCAGTACCTACCTCCAGCGCCCGACTCCACCCATTGGCGGATGCATTTCGACGGCTCCAAGATGCGCACCGGCTTGGGAGCCGGCGTTGTCCTCACTTCCCCTAAAGGCGACAAGCTCAAATACGCACTGCAAATCCATTTTGCCACCTCCAACAACGTCGCCGAGTACGAGGCGCTCATGCACGGGCTCCGGCTTGCCAAAGAACTTGGCATTCGCCGGATCCTGTGTTATGGCGACTCGGACTTAGTGGTCCAACAGTCATCTAGAGATTGGGACGCCAAAGATGCAAACATGGCGAGTTACCGTTTCCTCGTGCAGCAACTCAGTGGGTATTTTGAGGGGTGCGAGTTCCTCCACGTGCCAAGAAATGACAACGACCAAGCAGACGCCTTGGCACGAATCGGCTCTACCCGCCAAGCAATACCATCCGGCATCGCCCTTCAACGCCTCCTCAAGCCATCTGTTAAGCCTTCACCAGAATCAGACTCCATCTTCGTGCCGGCTCCTCCCGAAGAAGTCGGATCATACTCCAGAACCCCAGCGGACGGTACGAGGATTTTGGCAGATGGCTCCAAAGGCGCCACAGTCGAAGCCGACCCAGGGACTGCAGTACCCGGCCCGGGGACTGCGGCGGCGGGCTCGAACACTCCAGAACTCGGCCCAAGAGCCGCGCCAGTCGGCCTCGGGGCTTCATTAACCCAGCAAGCGGTTGTTGACTCCAACCCGCCGCCTCCCAGCCCAGCTGCCCTCGTCCAAGTCGCAGTTCTGGCAGTCGGAGAAATAGCAGCACCCTCATGGGCCCAGCCCATCCTCAAATTCCTGGTGAGCAAAGAGCTGCCGACTGATGAGACCTCAGCTCGGCAAGTACAACGCTGAGCGGCAGCCTACACCATAGTCAGCAGAGAGCTGGTCAGGCGCAGCATCACTGGTGTCTACCAGCGCTGCGTAGAGCCAGAGCAAGGCCAAGCAATTCTCAAAGACATCCATCAAGGCGAGTGCGGCAACCATGCGGCTTCAAGAGCACTCATCACAAAAACCTTTCGACACAGTATCTTCTGGCCGACTGCCTTAGTAGAGGCCAAGGAATTGGTCCAAAAATGCAAAGGGTGCCAGAAGTTCAGCTCCAAGCCGCACCAGCCGGCTTCTGCACTCAAGACCATCCCCATTGCCTGGCCTTTCGCAGTTTGGGGTCTAGACATGGTGGGACCATTCAACACGGCACGAGGTGGCTTAACTCACTTACTTGTCGCAGTGGACAAGTTCACCAAGTGGATAGAAGCGGAGCCAATCAAGAAACTGAATGGTCTGACTGCCGTGACTTTCATCTCCGATATCACAATTCGGTACGGCGTACCACACAGCATCATCACCGACAACGGCACAAATTTTGCCAAAGGCGCCTTGGCCCGTTTTTGCGCAACACAGGGCATTCGACTGGACCTAGCGTCCGTTACCCATCCACAGTCAAACGGCCAGGTGGAGCGAGCAAACAACCTCATCCTATCCGGCATCAAGCCCCGGCTGGTTGAGCCTCTGGAGCGCTTGGCTGGCTGCTGGCTCGATGAGTTGCCAGCCGTCCTCTGGAGTCTGTGCACGACTCCAAACAAGTCAACCGGCTTCACGCCTTTCTTCCTCGTCTACGGTGCCTAAGCCGTCATCCCAACGGACATAGAGTTCGACTCCCCGCGAGTCACCATGTACACTAAGGAGGAAGCAGAAGAAGCACGTCAAGACGGTGTCGATCTGCTGGAAGAGGGCCGGCTGTTGGCACTCAGCCGGTCCAGCATCTACCAGCAGAGCCTGCACCGATACTACAACAAGAAGGTCAAGCCAAGATCTTTCCAAGAAGGCGACCTTGTGCTCCGGCTGATCCAGTGAATAGCCGGCCAACACAAGCTGTCGGCACCTTGGGAAGGCCCTTTCATCATCAGCAAAGTGCTGGGCAACGACTCCTACTACCTGATTGACGCTCAGAAGCCCCGAGCACGCAAGAGGGACAACTCTGGCAAAGAGACAGAGCGGCCATGGAATGCAAATCTCCTCCGAAGATTTTACAGTTGATGCAGTATGTACCATGCTACCTTTTGTACTAAAGTACCAAGACTTCGGGCCCCCCGAGACGAGCTCGGAGACTGCCCTCTTTTGTCTATATGATAAAAGTTATGCCTACGAGTATGTTACTCTTTGTTATGCCGCTTGGCACCGGGCTCGACAGGTCGGCCCGGGGACTTGCCGCCTTGCACTATGAAATGCTTCCTGCAGCCGGACAACTAGTGTGTGGTGCCTAAGCCATCTCCTGTCAGAAGCCGCAGCTCGCAGAGCGACTGTACGGTGGGCAGGAGTAAGGTAGAATGGGCGTTCGCATGAAAAATGGCTAAGGACTCAAAGCATAAAACATAGCTTAAGACGGCTTCCAGCCTTTTTTCGCAAACCGACTCTTGAATAGTCGGCTTGCCGCCTTCTATTCAACTTGCTCAAAAATTCTAAAAACGACTAAGTACTTGCCTTCCCAAAGTAGCCAAGCATTTGATCCAACGGTAGTCCGCAGAGCGGCTGTCCGACTGGCAAGACAGACAACTAAGGGAAAGTGGCAAAGGAAAAGGCCAAAAGAGCAACAAGCAAGAAAAGATAGAATTCGGATAAATATTTACATAACATAGGCCCTTGGCCGAATCTTCGAGCAGAAGTTCAAAATACACCCCGCGGGTGGAATTGTGCGAATTAACAAGTTCTTCAAAGACTACTAAAGCAGATAAAATAAAGATAAGGCGGCAGCCTAAGATGCGGCAGACGGATTCGGACGGTCGGAGGAGACGGCAGCGTCAGGCATTGGGGCGGCCGGCTGGGCAGTCTCGGCTCGATCGCTTCCGGCGGCAGTCGGCTCGGTCGCACGCGGCTCGTTGCTGGAGGCACGGTCGAGCTGAGGCTGGCCGTCCGCTCCGTCTTCTGGTTCTTCCACCTCGCCTCCGTCCTCCACTTCGCCTTCCTCCTCCGTGCTGGAACCGATCACCTCCGCGAGTCCTCGCCGTAGTCTGGGTTCATCCCAAACCACTCCGGCGGTACCTCCTCGCCGTCTTCAGACCGCTCGGGGACGAAGATGCTGGTGTCGGTGTACTCGGCAATCGCCGCAACACGCTTGACGAGGGCGTCTTCCGTGGATGCCAGCTCCGGTTGGGCCTCCGACTGGAGTGTGGCCAGCCGGTCTAAGTCCAGCCCCAGATACCACACCTTGATGAACTCCAAGGTCCGGCGCGCTCCAGCTCGGGCCGAGGAACCTTTCCAGGCTTCAAGACGACAAGCCGCGACCTCCAGCCAGTCTGCAGTCCGACTGGGGGTGCGCGGAGCCTGCATGTCCGGCCACAGGGCAGCAATCGCCTGGGCGCCGACATGTTGAAGCCGGCGCAGCATCCGGTGCATCGGCCGAAGCGATCCTCGATGCTCAGGATATGCTCATCAAGGGTTCAGGGGCGTCGGCGGCGATCTCTGCATCGTCCGCCCTCCGACCTTCATGGTCAGCCTCGATGGCTTGGATGGCAGCCTGCGAGTGCCCAGGGAAGAAGTCTGCCAAGACGGAAGAAATGAAGAAGTAAGTCAAAAACCAGGAGTCGGCACGACTTATAATCGGCAGCTCGAAAAAAGAAAGTAAAGAAACTCACCATCAACAATGTCTTCAATCTCATGGAAGCCGGAGGCCAGCATTGCCTCTCTGTCAGTCTAGGAGGAGCACTCGCTCACAAACTCGGCCAGGAGGGCGGTTTCCGCCTCTTCTGCCTCCTTCTGCGTCTTCGCAAGCAGCTCCCTTTGCTCAGCAAATTGAGTGGCCAGCAGATCGCGCTCTGTGGTGAGCTTGCTGCACTCCTCCCCCTTGGCGCGCAACGCGGAATTGGCTTCGCTCAGCTGCTGTTGAAGAACAGTGTTGGCTTCTGAAGAGAAGGAAGAAAGAAGGCGTTAAGTCATCAATAAAGAAGGTCGTCGGGGAGATCCGGCCCGACTGCTCAGCAGTCGGCCCGAATCTTGGGGACTACAGCCCGCGGGTGCGCCAGCGCGCCCCCGCAAAGAAGAAAAAGGACTTACTCCGGCTCTCCGACAAGTCGGCGGTCCGCTTGCCCAGCTCTTCAATGTTGCAGTTGAAGGCACTAACACGGAGGTTGTGGTAGTCCTACGACAAAATATTTCAGACAAAAGTAAGTACCCGGAACTCACCAATTGAAGTTCCGGGCCGCCTGCTCAGCAGACCCGAAACTCGGGGACTACACCCAGTGGGTGCGCTGGCGTGCCCCCACAAAGAGGAACAAGAAAACAAGGACCAAAGAGAAAACATACCCGGACGGCTGCCCGCGATGCCAGGTATGCCTTGGTGCAATTCTGGATGGCGTCGCCCTCAGCTCGAAGCTTCGTTTGGATGTCCAGAAGCGCCTGGTTCAGCGGCCCTGTGCCGCCTCCCCGCACCCACCCAATGGGTGTGGCGCTCGTCGCTTCGGCATCTGGGATCGCTGAGCTGGCGGTGCCGGTCTCCAGGGGGCATGGCGCCGAGGTCGCTTTCTCAAGACGGCGGCACGTTGGCGAGCCGACTTGAAGGAGTAGCCTCGCCACGGCCTCGTCTTCAGTCGGCAGCACTGGAGGGTCCGCTGGCTGTTTGCCTTGCGCGCTCCCAGACGGCGGCGGAGGCGGCGGCGGATCGATCACGTCCGGCGTGGAGGAGTCGCCGCCTTCCTTCTCCATGACGGGGTTCTCGCGGCCGGCTTCCCCAGTCTGCCCCGAGAATTCCGGAGGCAGCGGCGCAGAGTTCAGCAGGGTGACGAACACCGCCGATTGGTGGTGCGCGGCCTCCTCAGCCCGCCGCTTCGTCGCGGCGACGGCTTCGACCTCCGCCAGTTTCTTCTTGGCGGAGGCCTCCGCCTTATCGGCCTCCACCTTCTCCAGGCAGGCGGCCTCTTCCTCGTTGCGCTTCTCCTGCGCGTTCCGCTCCATCGCCTCCCGGAGGTCAGCAGTGGGGTCAATCCGCCGAGTGGTGGCGGACGTCTCCGCTGACCCCATGACGGAGGCGGCGACAACCCTCTCAAGAGTGAGGGGAGCCCTGAAGCGAGGGAAGCCAGTAAAAGACTCAGACAAAGCTACAGAGAAAGAATAAAGTGTTAAGACGGAATACTCATGCGGAGACCAGTGGCGGCTTCTTTACTTCCTTGCAAAAGCGGACGGCCTTCGCGGCCGCCTCGTCCCGCTTGGTCGCTGCAGCCGAACTCTTGGGCTTCTTCGGCCGACTGCCGAACAAAGTCAGCACGGCCCTGCGCTTCTTCCCGCCGCTTGGAGCACCGATGGCTGGCTCCTGGCCGGGGGCGGGGGGTGACCTCCTCATCATCGTCAGGCCAGTCCTCTAGACTAGCCCTGAGCCACGGGCCGCCTCCTCCTTCGGCGTCATCTTCCAAAGCCGCCGCCCCTAGATCGGGGTCGTCGATGTCGCTCTCTGCCCGGTCGGCAAGGAACTCGCGGGCCGGCCCCGAGGTGCCGGCTGGTGGATGGAGGAGGGGATTTTGACCAAAGCCGACAGGTCAGGTCACACAAAACAAACTCGGCAAGAAAGAAGACAACTCGAAGAAAGAAAGAAAGGGCAACTCACTGTAGGTGGGGGGTTGGCGCGGGAGTACGGCTCCTTGCCGAACCGCCAGTCCTCCAGAAGCTTACTATACTGTAAAAAGCCCCCATGTAGATAGTACGGGGGTGTTCGAGGTAAATCTAGACACTCTTTACTCCACATTCTGGTCCTTAAAGGAGGTGTTTAGCGCAACGAACAAGGCAATCATACTATATGGCCTTTATCACCCTCACTTGGCAATGGGAGTTTGACAATGAGAATTTTGGCAAAGCCCCTGGTAGTTGGAAGGCCGAACTAGGGGCTCTATACACCTGATCGGATAAAAACCGACTCCTCGCATAAAGCGGAAAAAATCTCTAAGGATTTGAAACCTCTCATGCAGCTGACCAGCTCTCGGTGCATCATGACAGTCAACTTTCGGCTTTCTCTACTGAGGTGCTCGTCCGGAAGAACTGGGACACAATCGCAGTAGTTCTCCCTTTACTACCCTAGCCGATATAGAGGAATGTAAGGTAGTAAGCACAGGAGCCGGGCAACCCAACTATTTACCAAAGACATGATTCAGAGCCGATGCATATAATGCTATAAGTTCGGGTGCCGAACTGTACTGTAAAAAGTGTTCAGACTTTGTTTCCGTATTGCAGGGCGCGATGAAGCCCCTGGCAAAGTAATACGTACCAAAGTGTATGGGTGCGATGAGTAATAAATACGAAGGTAAGGAAAAAATCAAGGAATAAGTTGACGCTGCCAAATATTTTTCATTGTAATTTGATTAATACGTCGAGGTGTACTTGTGCAAGCAATGCGATAAGCAAGTAAGGCTATTTAACATGCCATGACCAAGAGCGAGCTACGTGCGGGTATGTAAAACAGGTATAGCAGTCATTAACAGAGACCACCTAGGGATTCCCTTGTACGTAAAAGCTCCTTGCCTCCTTGGTGTATCCGTCCCGTGATCGGTCGAGCCGCACCGTGGATCACGGACTAGCTATGCCTCCATCGATGCCCATGGAATTTTGAGTGCGTACTTATGTACGCGCGGTATGAATGCTGCCGATCGATTGGGACTGGGACGGAGGCCAACTTGCTAGTTAAGCTCTTGACGAGTCAGGCCGTCTTGCTGCAGAATAGTTTGGACTCTCTTAATGGTGTCTTGGGGCTTGGCCGCCGAATTAAGGTTCTGCTAGAAAAGGCCGCGTTGTACTTCTGCTGCTAAGGCCGTGGTATGCTCCTCGGTACGGAGGGAGCGTTCTGTATTTCCATTGACTGTTATGACGCCACGTGGTCCGGGCATCTTGAGCTTGAGATAAGTGTAGTGAGGTATGATGTCTACTACACAACCTTCTTCTTGTAGAGGTTGTTGGGCCTCCATGTGCAGAGGTTTGTAGGACAGTAGCAAATTTCCCTCAAGTGGATGACATAAGGTTTATCAATCAGTGGGAGGCATAGGATGAAGATGGTCTCTCTCAAACAACCCTGCAACCAAATAACAAAGAGTCTCTTGTGTCCCCAACACACCCAATACAATGGTAAATTGTATAGGTGCACTAGTTCGGCGAAGAGATGGTGATACAAGTGGTATATGGATGGTAGATAAAGGTTTTTGTAATCTCAAAATATAAAAACAGCAAGGTAACTAATGATAAAAGTGAGCTCAAATGGTATTGCAATGCTAGGAAACAAGGCCTAGGGTTCATACTTTCACTAGTGCAAGTCCTCTCAACAATAATAACATAATTGGATCACATAACTATCCCTCATCATGCAACCAAGAGTCAATCCAAAGTCACTAATAGCGGAGAACAAACGAAGAGATTATGGTAGGGTATGAAACCACCTCAAAGTTATTCTTTCCAATCAGTCCGTTGGGCTATTCCTATAAGTGTCACAAACAGCCCTAGAGTTCGTACTAGAATAACACCTTAAGACACAAATCAACCAAAACCCTAATGTCACCTAGATACTCCAATGTCACCTCAAGTATTCGTGGGTATGATTATACGATATGCATCACACAATCTCAGATTCATCTATTCAACCAACACATATAACCTCAAAGAGTGCCCCAAAGTTTCTACCGGAGGGTCAAGACGAAATCATGTGCCAACCCCTATGCATAGGTTCATGGGCGGAACCCACAAATTGATCACCACAACATACATCAAGTGGATCAATAGAATACCCCATTGTCACCACGGGTATCCCATGCAAGACATACATCAAGTGCTCTCAAATCCTTAAAGACTCAATCCGATAAGATAACTTCAAAGGGAAAACTTAATCCATTACAAGAGAGTAGAGGGGGAGAAACATCATAAGATCCAACTATAATAGCAAAGCTCGCGATACATCAAGATCGTATCACCTCAAGAACACGAGAGAGAGAGAGATCAAACACATAGCTACTAGTACATACCCTCAGCCCCGAGGGAGAACTACTCCCTCCTCGTCATGGAGGGTGCCGGGATGATGAAGATGGCCACCGGAGAAGGATTCCCCCTCCGGCAGGGTGCCGGAACGGGTCTAGATTGGTTTTCGGTGGCTACGGAGGCTTTTGGCGGCGGAACTCCCGATCTATTGTGTTCCCCGAAGTTTTTAGGGTATATGGGTATATATGGGAGGAAGAAGTACGTCGGTGGACCTCTGGGCTGTCCACGAGGCAGGGGGCGCGCCCAGGGGGGTGGGCGTGCCCCCCACCCTTGTGGGCAGCCCGGGACTCTCCTGGTCCAACTCCGATACTCCATGGGCTTCTTCTGGTCCAAAAATAAGTTCTGTGAACTTTCAGGTCAATTGGACTCCGTTTGATTTTCCTTTTCTGCGATACTCTAAAACAAGGAAAAAAATAGAAACTGGCACTGGGCTCTAGGTTAATAGGTTAGTCCCAAAAATCATATAAAATAGCATATAAATGCATAATATAATAGCATGGAACAATCAAAAATTATAGATACGTTGGAGATGTATTAGCATCCCCAAGCTTAATTCCTGCTCGTCCTCGAGTAGGTAAATGATAAAAACAGAATTTTTGATGTGGAATGCTACCTAACATATTTATCCATGTAGTTCTATTTATTGTGGCAAGAATATTCAGATCCATAAGATTCAAGACAAAAGTTTAATATTGACATAAAAATAATAATACTTCAAGCATACTAACCAAGTAATCATATCTTCTCAAAATAACATGGCCAAAGAAAGCTATCCGTACAAAATCATATAGTCTGGCTATGCTCTATCTTCACCACACAAATATTTAAATCATGCACAACCCCGATGACAAGCCAAGCAATTGTTTCATACTTTTGATGTTCTCATACTTTTTCAATCTTCACGCAATACATGAGCGTGAGCCATGGACATAGCACTATAGGTGGAATAGAATGGTGGTTGTGGAGAAGACAAAAAGGAGAAGATAGTCTCACATCAACTAGGCGTATGAACGGGCTATGGAGATGCCCATCAATAGATATCAATGTGAGTGAGTAGGGATTGCCATGCAACGGATGCACTAGAGCTATAAGTGTATGAAAGCTCAACAAAAGAAACTAGTGGGTGTGCATCCAACTTGCTTGCTCACGAAGACCTAGGGCATTTTGAGGAAGCCCATTATTGGAATATACAAGCCAAGTTCTATAATGAAAGATTCCCACTAGTATATGAAAGTGACAACATAGGAGACTCTCTATCATGAAGATCATGGTGCTACTTTGAAGCACAAGTGTGCTAAAAGGATAGTAGCATTGCCCCTTCTCTCTTTTTCTCTCACTTCTTTAAAAAAATTATTTTTTTGGGCCTTCTCTTTTTTATGGCCTCTTTTCTCTTTTTTTATTTGGGCTTCTTTGGCCTCTTTTATTTATTTATTTTTGTCCGGAGTCTCATCCCGACTTGTGAGGGAATCATAGTCTCCATTATCCTTTCCTCACTAGGACAATGCTCTAATAATGATGATCATCACACTTTTATTTACTTACAACTCAAGAATTACAACTCGATACTTAGAACAAGATATGACTCTATATGAATGCCTCCGGCGGTGTACCGGGATGTGCAATGATGCATGAGTGACATGTATGAAAGAATTATGAACGGTGGCCTTGCCACAAATACAATGTCAACTACATGATCATGCATAGCAATATGACAATGATGGAGCGTGTCATAGTAAACGGAACAGTGGAAAGTTGCATGGCAATATATCTCGGAATGGCTATGGAAATGCCATAATAGGTAGGTATGGTGGCTGTTTTGAGGAAGGTATATGGTAGGTTTATGGTATCGGCGGAAGTTGCGCGGTACTAGAGAGGCTAGCAATGGTGGAAGGGTGAGAGTGCGTATAATCCATGGACTCAACATTAGTCATAAATAACTCACATACATATTGCAAAAATCTATTACTTATCAAATAAAAGTACTACGCGCATGCTCCTAGGGGGATAGATTGGTAGGAAAATACCATCGCTCGTCCCCGACCGCCACTCATAAGGAAGACAATCAATAAATAAATCATGCTCCGACTTCGTCACATAACGGTTCACCATACGTGCATGCTACGGGAATCACAAACTTCAACACAAGTATTTCTCAAATTCACAACTACACAACTAGCATGACTCCAATATCACCATCTTCATATCTCAAAACAATCATCAAGTATCAAACTTCTCATAGTATTCAATGCACTTTATATGAAAGTTTTTATTATATCCCTCTTGGATGCCCATCATACTAGGACTAGTTTCATAACAAAGCAAACTACCGTGCTGTTCTAAAGACTGTCAAAATAATATAAGTGAAGCATGAGAGTTCATCTAATTCTTCAAAATAAAACCACCATCGTGCTCTAAAAAGATATAAGTGAAGCACTAGAGCAAACGACAAACTACTCCGAAAGATATAAGTGAAGATCAATGAGTAGTCAAATAATTATGTAACTATGTGAAGACTCTCTAACATTTAAGAATTTCAGATCTTGGTATTTTATTCAAGCAGCAAGCAAAACTAAATAAAATAAAATGACGCTCCATGCCAAACACATATCATGTGGCGAATTAAAATATAGCTCCAAGTAAAGTTACCGATGAACGAAGACGAAAGAGGGGATGCCTTCCGGGGCATCCCCAAGCTTAGGCTCTTGGTTGTCCTTGAATATTGCCTTGGGGTTCCTTGGGAATCCCCAAGCTTAGTCTCTTTCCACTCCTTATTCCATAGTCCATCGAATCTTTACCCAAAACTTGAAAACTTCACAACACAAAACTTAACAGAAAACTCGTAAGCTCCGTTAGCGAAAGAAAACAAAACACCAATTCAAGGTACTATAATGAACTCATTCTTTATTTATATTGGTGTTAAACCTACTGCATTCCAACTTCTCTATGGTTTATTAAGTATTTTACTAGCCATAGATTCATTAAAATAAGCAAACAACACACGAAAAACAGAATCTGTCAAAAACAGAACAGTCTGTAGTAATCTGTAACTAACACAAACTTATAGAACCCCAAAAATTCTAAAATAAATTGCTGGACGTGAGGAATTTATATATTAATCATCTGAAAAATAAATTAACTAAATATCACTCTCCAATAAAAAATGGCAGAAATTCTCGTGAGCGCTAAAGTTTTTGTTTTTTACAGCAAGATCAACAAGACTTTCCCCAAGTCTTCCCGACGGTTCTACTTGGCACAAAAACTAATTAAAACATAAAAAACTCAATCATAACAGAGTCTAGATAAATTATTTATTACTAAACATGAGCAAAAAGAAAGGAACAAAAATAAAGTTGGGTTGCCTCCCAACAAGCGCTATCGTTTAACGCCCCTAGCTAGGCATGATGATTTCAATGATGCTCACATAAAAGATAAGAATTGTAACATAAATAGAGCATCTTGAAGAATATGACTAGCACATTTAAGTCTAACCCACTTCCTATGCATAGGTATTTTGTGAGCAAACAACTTGTGGGAACAAGAATCAACTTGCATAGGAAGGTAAAACAAGCATAACTTCAAAATTTTAAGCACATAGAGAGGAGACTTGATATTATTGCAATTCCTACGAGCATATATTCCTCCCTCATAATAATTTTCAGTAGCATCATGAATGAATTCAACAATATAACCATCACATAGAGCATTCTTTTCATGATCTACAAGCATAGAAAAATTTACTACTCTCCACATAAGCAAAATTCTTCTCATGAATAATAGTGGGAGCAAACTCAACAAAATAATTATCATGTGAGGAATAATCCAATTGAAAACTAAAATCATGATGACAAGTTTCATGGATATCATTATTCTTTATAGCATACCAGTCATCACAATAATCATCACAGATAGCAACTTTGTTCTCATAATCAATTGGAACCTCTTCCGGAATAGTGGATTCATCACAAAGTAATGTCATGGCCTCTCCAAATCCACTTTGATCAATATAATCATCATAAATAGGAGGCATGCTTTCATCAAAATAAATTTCCTCATCAAAACTTGGGGGACAAAAAATATCATCGTCATCAAACATAGCTTCCCCAAGCTTGTGGCTTTGCATATCATTAGCATCATGGATATTCAAGGAATTCATACTAACAACATTGCAATCATGCTCATCATTCAAATATTTAGTGCCAAACATTCTAATGCATTCTTCTTTTAGCACTTGAGCACAACTATCAGAATCCTTATTTTCATGATAGATATTAAAAAGATGAAGCATATGAGTAGTTTTCTTTTATAAACTAAACTAGTGATAAAGCAAGAAACAAAAAGATTCGATTGCAAGATCTAAAGATATACCTTCAAGCGCTAACCTCCTCGGCAACGGCGCCAGAAAAGAGCTTGATGTCTACTACACAACCTTCTTCTTGTAGACGTTGTTGGGCCTCCAAGTGCAGAGGTTTGTAGGACAGTAGCAAACTTCCCTCAAGTGGATGACCTAAGGTTTATCAATCAGTGGGAGGCGTAGGATGAAGAAAGGTCTCTCTCAAACAACCCTGCAACCAAATAACAAAGAGTCTCTTGTGTCCGCAACACACCCAATACAATGGTAAATTGTATAGGTGGACTAGTTCGGCGAAGAGATGGTGGTACAAGTGGTATATGGATGGTAGATAAAGGTTTTTATAATCTCAAAATATAAAAATGGCGAGGTAACTAATGATAAAAGTGAGCACAAATGGTATTGCAATGCTAGGAAACAAGGCCTAGGGTTCATACTTTCACTAGTGCAAGTCCTCTCAACAATAATAACATAATTGGATCACATAACTATCCCTCAACATGCAACAAAGAGTCACTCCAAAGTCACTAATAGCGGAGAACAAATGAAGAGATTATGGTAGGGTACGAAACCACCTCAAAGTTATTCTTTCCAATCAATCCGTTGGGCTATTCCTATAAGTGTCACAAACAGCCCAAGAGTTCATACTAGAATAACACCTTAAGACACAAATCAACAAAAACCCTAATGTCACCTAGATACTCCAATGTCACCTCAAGTATCCGTGGGTATGATTATACGATATGCATCACACAATCTTAGATTCATCTATTCAACTAACACATGGAACCTCAAAGAGTGCCCCAAAGTTTCTACCGGAGAGTCAAGAAAACATGTGCCAACCCCTATGCATAGGTTCATGGGCGGAACCCGCAAATTGATCACCAAAACATACATCAAGTGGATCAATAGAATACCCCATTGTTACCATGGGTATCCCACGCAAGACATACATCAAGTGTTCTCAAATCCTTAAAGACTCAATCCGATAAGATAACTTCAAAGGGAAAACTCAATCCATTACAAAAGAGTAGAGGGGGAGAAACATCATAAGATCCAACTATAATAGCAAAGCTCGCGATACATCAAGATCATATCACCTCAAGAACACGAGAGAGAGAGAGAGATCAAACACATAGCTACTGGTACATACCCTCAGCCCCGAGGGAGAACTACTCCCTCCTCGCCACGGAGAGCGCCGAGATGATGAAGATGGCCACCGGAGAAAGATCCCCCCTCCGGCAGGGTGCCGGAACGGGTCTAGATTGGTTTTCGGTGGCTACAGTGGCTTCTGGCGATGGAACTCCCGATCTATTATGTTCCCCGAAGTTTTTAGGGTAT
This sequence comes from Triticum aestivum, assembly GCF_018294505.1. Lineage (NCBI taxonomy): Eukaryota > Viridiplantae > Streptophyta > Magnoliopsida > Poales > Poaceae > Triticum > Triticum aestivum. Next base: position 449,776,575 of record NC_057809.1, on the reverse strand, counting down.
ATGGGTATATATGGGAGGAAGAAGTACGTCGGTGGACCTCCGGGTTGTCCACGAGGCAGGGGGGCGCACCCAGGGGGTGGGCACGCCCCCACACTCGTGGGTAGCCTGGGACTCTCCTGGTCCAACTCCGATACTCCGTGGGCTTCTTCTGGTCCAAAAATAAGTTCCGTGAAGTTTCAGGTCAATTGGACTCCGTTTGATTTTCCTTTTCTACGATACTCTAAAACAAGGAAAAGACAGAAACTGGCACTGGGCTCTTGGTTAATAGGTTAGTCCCAAAAATCATATAAAATAGCATATAAATGCATATAAAACATCCAAGGTTGATAATATAATAGCATGGAACAATCAAAAATTATAGATACGTTGGAGACGTATCAAGGTACCGCATTGAATCGAGCAAATGTGGTTCGTCCAAGCAGTACATGATAGCCACTGCGAAAGGGGACGATGTCGAAGATTAGCTCCTCGCTTCGGAAGTTGTCCAGAGATCCAAAGACAACCTCTAGTGTGATTAAGCCCGTACAGCGGGCCTCTACGCCTGGTATGACTCCTTTAAAGGTAGTCCTTGTGGGCTTGATCCGTGATGGGTTAATGCCATAATCAACAAGTCTTGAAGGAAAGACAACATTGAGACAATAATCTTGGCAGTGATTATGAAGATCAGTCCCGCATATCCAACCATATGATGTTATTAACCCTGTCACTGCCCGACATAGTCCCCAACAGTATTGAGATCTGTATAACCACACGTGAGCCGGATAAATATACTAAGGCTCAAAACAGGAACCAGACCAAGGTATGATTGCCAGATATTGTACGTAACAGTATTCAGGGCTGCGAAAATAAACAAGGATATATATAAGACCTCGCTCTTTCAGTTGAGGATCTAGATGAAGAAAGTAATAATGAAAGAGCAGACCAACAATATAGGTATGCCGATTATTATGTGAAAAATTTGGATGTCCAAGATCGTCTTATTCCACGGCAAACCCAAGCAAAGATCCACCTAAGAGGTATACTCCATTGTGGTAAGGACCTCATAGCGAGGCAACCAGCTCAGTCCACAGTATGCTCAGAACTGTCAGCATTAATACGCGAGTCTGTCCAGTCAGACTCATGGACAGCTCAATATATTGACCTCAACACCCGCGATGGAGCATCACACAGACTGTTATTCCCAGGGAGATACTAGAAAAATGAAGAATCAATGTGAAAACACGTACTTTGAGGATTGTTATCTCTCGCATAGGGGAAGCAATTAAAAGAATAGCCTGTCTGGATGGGTGTAACACCCTCGATGCGACTATAGCTCCCACGTGTCGAGGCACGACTTAGAGGCATAATCGCATTGAAGGCATATGTCGCAAGTTAGTAATCTTCACAACATCCCATGTAATATAGATAATAAAAGGGGAGATAACATAGTTGGATTACACTCGCCACGTCAATCAAGTACATAAATAACATTACAACATTCAAACACTCATGGCCCGACTACGGCGCCAAAATAAAAGATAAGCCAACATGCGACACGGTCCCGATCACCCCAACTGCGCACCACTACTGATCATCAGGAAAAGAAACATAGTATCGTTGAGAGTCCTCGTCGAACTCCCACTTGAGCTCAAGAGCGCCATCTAGAGCGGAATCATCAGGCCCTGCATCTGTTTTAATAGTAATCTGTGAGCCACAGGGACTCAGTAATCTCGCTCCCTCGTGATCAAGACTACTTAAGCTTAATAGTTAAAAGCAAGGTAAATATATGTGGAGCTGCAGCAAGCGACTAGCATATATGGTGGCTATCTTGTTCACAAAAGAGAGCGAGAAGAGAAGGCAAGGCGCGGTCGAGTAACTAGAGAGAAAACCTGCGGCAAGCATTACTCCAACACCGTGTCCACTTCCCGGACTCCGCCGAGAAGAGGCCATCACGGTAACTCACACGTTTGATTCATTTTAATTAAGTTAAGGTTCAAGTTATCTACAACCGGACATTAACAAATTCCCATCTGCCCATAACCGCGGGCACGGCTTTCGAAAGTTCAAATCCCTGCAGGGGAGTCCCAACTTAGCCCATGACAAGCTCTCACGGTCAACGAAGGAATAGACCTCCTCCCGAGACGTTCCGATCAGACTCGGTATCTCGGTTCTTCAAGACACTTTGACAAGTTAAAACAAATCCAACAACATCGCCCGAATGTGCCGACAAATCCCGATAGGAGCTGCACATATCTCTTTCTCAGGGCACACTCAGATTGTCCAAACTTCCGGTAGGCCAGCCCAGAGTTGCCCCTGGTAGCCACCGGCGACTGACGAGTTGGACCAACACTCAGAGGAGCACTGGCCCGGGGGGGTTTAAATAAGATGACCCTCGGGCTCCGGAAACCCAAGGGAAAAAGGGGCTAGGTGGCAAATGGTAAAACCAAGGTTGGGCATTGCTGGAAAAGCTTTAATCAAGGCGAACTATCAAGGGGTTCCCATTATAACCCAACCGCGTAAGGAACGCAAAATCCGGGAACATAACACCAATATGACGGAAACTAGGGCGGAAAGAGTGGAACAAAACACTAGGCGAGAGGTCGAGCCTTCCACCCTTTACCAAGTACATAGATGCATTAAGATAACATGGTAATATAGTGATATCCCAACAAGTAAATAAATGTACCAACAAGGAACGGTCTCCAATCTTCACCTGCAACTAGCAACGCTATAAGAGGGGCTGAGCAAAGCGGTAACATAGCCAATCAATGGTTTGCTAGGACATGGTGGGTTAGAGGTTTGACATGGTAATTTGGGAGGCATGATAAGCAAGTGGTAGGCATCGTAGCATGGCATAGCAAAAGAGCGAGCATCTAGCATAGCAAAGATAGTAGTGATTTCGAGGGTATGATCATCTTGCCTGCAAAGTTGTCAGAGTTGACTGGATCCTCGAAAGCAAACTCAACGGTCTCCTCGTTAGCAAACTCGTCTCTCGGCTCTACCCAAACAAGACAAACAAGCAACAAGGACACAATCAACCACATGCAAGGATCAAACAATATGATGCAAACATGGTATGCTATGCGGGATGCGATGCGGGATGCATATGCAAGATTTGACAAGGAATGCATGAACCTGGCCTCAACTTGGAAAACCAAGTGTGCCACTGGAAAGATGAGATGAAATCGCTTGAAAATGATATAAAGATCACCGGAATCGGAGTTACGGTTTGGAAATGGCAAGCAATTCAAAAATGGCCACGTTCTGCGATTTACAGCAAGTAGCCATCTAAATGCAACAAGATGAACATGCTACAGTACCCAAACATGGCATCAAAATACATGGCAGGGATGCATTCATGATGCTTAACAAAAGACTAGCACTGAGCTACGGCCAATTCATCCGTTAACAGGTTCAAACAAGCATGGCAAAAATGCATATGGTAAACAGATTTCAGACTTAGTGAAATTAACACTTGTTTAGAATCTCAGATCAGATAGCACTCTTTGGAGCAACAAAACTACATGCTATAGGACCTGAACATGGCAAAGTAAAACATGGCATGGAGCTACTCAAAAAGCTTAACAAAAGTCTCTTAGTGACCTTGAGACAAAAGGGATCAGAAAACACATTTGCAAGCATGTGAACATGGCAAAACATAATCAGTTCTCAGACTTAGTGAAAACTGGAGCATGCTGAAAACAAATATCAAGTAGGCATGTTTACGAGCTCGAAGCGCTCACTACGGAGCAAGTCAAGATAATCTAAGCATACACCCATCAAGAATACACAAAATGCAAGCTAGACATGGCAAGAACAATAACATAGCATGCACGGATCAACTACAACATCCTCGGCAAAATTTGCTAACAAGTAGACAATCTGCCCAGATTCATGAAATGACAAAAGTAGAGCTCGATTGACTCAAGCTAGGGTGCTCCATAATTTCAAACAAAGACATGGATGGATAGAGCACTACAAGATAAACAAAACATCCTTACTGATCATCCTCAAAAGAGGCACGGCTCACTAAGAAACAACATGAACATATGGCAATATGAGATAAACAGGTCAAGGACTTGGTGGAAATGCTAAGTCCCTGAAATCAACATTACCAAGTGCCTCACTTTGCAAGCTTGTGCTAGTCACCACACACATTACAAAAATACATGGGTTGCACCTCTGGATAGATGGCACAACATATAACAAAACACATGTAGAGCTCATGGACATATCATGCACACATTAATCATGGCAAAAATGACAAATATCTAAATGAAGCAGCAGATCTGACAATTATCTCAAATAGCACTCTTCTAACAGCATTTCGGGCATCAAGATGAACTCAAATGAAAATGATGCAATGAGATGAAATGATGTACTCTCTGAGACGAACATTTTGATATGCTATATGCCCAAAACGGAGCTAAGGATGAGGAGTTACGATGCTGTGAAGTAAGCAAAAGAATATAAGGGCGAAGGGAAAAGTCAACCCCTCAAGAACAGATCTAGGGTTCGTCCGGGGCATGCAATCCGAGGAGCGGCCGGAACTGTAGCTGCGGCGGCCGGAGCTCGCCGGGGACTTGCCGGAGGAGTGGACGACGAGGACGGTGTCGAGGGAGAGGGGCGGCGTGGCACCGAATCCGGTCTCCGGTGCACCTGCCAGCGACGAGGGCAGCGCGGCGAGGAGGCGCACGCTGGCACGGGGCGGACGGCGGCCTGCGGCGGACGGTGGCCGAGGCGGAGAGGCGGCGGTGGCGGCTCGTCGGCGTCGGGGAAGGAGAAGGCCGCGG